>NC_054707.1:55972904-56240404 GCF_016097555.1 Gigantopelta aegis | reverse complement strand
TGTAAGTCTGTGGCGTATGGAGGGGGCCACGGGGGCCACGCCACCCCTACCCATCAAACCTTTAAAAAAAAAACATTGTATAACATTTTATAAAATCATACAAACATACATATACTGAACAAAATAAGAAACTTCCGCTAACTTTGCTTGAACATAACTTGATGAAAACAAACCGGGGGAATAATTGTTATATATGCGTTTAAAGTGTGTTCCATGATGCATCGTTTGGTGCAAAAATCATGGCCATAGGTTAACAGAAACTGGGAGAAATTTTTACCAAGTGTGGTAGGGGTTAAAAAAAAAAAAAAACTTAATAACGGGTATGACCACCTCTTGAATTGACCACTGCAGTGCATCGCAGGCGCATAGAATTGACTAAAGTGTTGATTTCTGCCTGTGGAATATTGTTCCATTCCTGAATGAGCGCTTGACGAAGTTCGTTGACGTTAGCGGGTGGGTTGGGACGACGCCTCAATCGTCTGTCCAGACTATCCCAGACATGCTCGATGGGGTTGAGATCAGGACTTTTAGGGGGCCAGTCATCAATGAAATCAATGTTATTTGTCCTAAGAAAATTTACAGTGTCTCTAGCTGTATGAGAGGTCGAATTATCATGCTGAAAAATCGAGATGTTGGCGTTGTTATGGAACAGAGGAATGACGTGATGAGCGAGAATGTCATCGCGGTAACGTTGAGCATTTAAATTGCCATCAATGACGACTAGTGGTGAACGATAACCATGGGTAATGGCTGCCCAGACCATGACACAACCCCCACCCCCGAAACGATCTCGTTCAAGAACACAACAGTCAGCATAGCGTTCATTTCTCCTACGGTAGACGTGCACCCTGCCATCACCACGTCGTAAAGAAAATCTGGATTAATCCGAAAAAAGAACGGTATTCCAGCGTCGCCGTATCCAACGAGTGTGTACACGTGCCCAATTAAGACGATTTAGACGATGACGTTGCGTTAAAACGCATCCGACGTAAGGACGTCGTGCATGTAAACCGTTCTCCCGCAGACGATTACGAAGAGTTTGCCCACCGATTCGGTTATTATGAAGCCCAGGTGTGTTAGCAGCAGTAGCAGTGGCAGTTTGGAATCGATTGCGCAAATGCGTGTTCATGATATAGCGGTCTTGACCACGCGTTGTAACACGCGGACGTCCACGACGTGGCAAGTCGTTGTTGCTTCCTGTCGTTCGAAATCTAACGCGAAGATTTCGTATCGCTCGACTAGAACTCCCAACATGCCTTGCAACGTCTTCTGTCGACATGCCAGCATCAAGCATGCCAATCGCCCGTTCGCGTAAATTATTGGGTATTCTTGGCATACTAAAAATGCTACAATGTAAAAAACGTTATTTTGTTTACAAATTTTGAAGCGTTTTCGTTCACTTGACAACAATGTCAGTAAGACAAGTAAAACAAATTGACCGAATACTACACGGGACATGTCGAACCATGCATGCACGTGCAAATTGAATTTCACGTTGTCGACGATTAACAGTGCAAAAATAATACAGCTCAAGGCTAATACTATTATATAATTTCATTACACAATGAATTCTTTAACACAACAAATACTATATGTACAAATCGGAAGTTTCTTTTTTTTTTGTTCAGTATATATACAGCCATGCCAGTGCGTTAATATCTATGTATGTAACAATCAACCTCGACATAAATACAATACAGATAGTCATACATCAGTACTTAGTACATACATACATATATACATACATGCCTTTATAGCATCATGGTTAGTCTTGCAATTTGCGGGCGATTCGGTGCCACAGGTTCCAGTCCCAGCAACGGCATGGGACAATTTATGAGGCCAGTGCGTTTATATCTATGTATGTAACAGTCAACCTCGACATACGTTCAGTATATAAATACATCAGTACATACATACTAGAGTACTTGTACTGTTACGTTTACGTGAAAAACTAGGTTCACAATATTTTGTTTAATTGTTCCCAGAAGAGGAGTACCGATAAGACGCTACTATTCGAGTGTCAAAGCAATATAATAATACACACCCAAGCCAGGAGAGTGGATGCATGTTACAGGGTTAGTATGAACTTGTGACAGTTTGTTGATCAAAACAAAAGAGATATTATGAACATGGTGTTATCATTTGACCCTATACACACATACACACACCTCAGATCAAACATCAACAAAGTAGTCCAAGAGCATTAGGTATAATATGGACCCAATCCGAAAATAAATAATACTATTAAGCTATTTTGTTTTCAGAACATTTCCCTGATGTAGTTAGAAATAACATAATATTATTAAAAGTGCCCAGTACTATTTAGTACTATTTATTTCCGGGTCAAACCCTAATACTCCTCCACTAAAGTTAAAAGTTAAAGTTGGAAGTTTTGTTTTGTTTGTTTGACGATACCATTTGAGCACATTAATTTATTAATCATCGGCTAGTAGATGTCAAACATTTGGTAATTCTGGCATAATCTTAGAGAAGACTCCCAATACATTTTTTCCATTAGTAGTAAAATATATTTTACATGCACCATTCCACAGACAGTATAGCACGTACCACGGCCACTGATATATCAATGTGCTGTGATATATCAGTCATGGTGCAGTGGTTGGAATGAGAAATAATCCAATGGGCACACCGACGGTGATCGATCCTAGCCCGACGACGAATTAAGTTACCACTGGGCTACGCCTCGCCCCTCTAGACTAAAGATCCCGATTACATTGAAATTTCAATCTGATTTAATCTGAACGACAAACCCGTTATCTGTGATTAAGACTGTATATCTGTACAATACAGAGCTGAATGGGCATTTGGCAAAATAGTGGTTGATTTCACGAATCTCTATCTAGCGTCTCGTCTATAGGAGGATAGCCACTCCAGAGGAGATCTTTTACTGGCCAAAACATCATTGAGAGCGCCACACAGAGGACTGCCACTTCCAGACTAGTTTATTCAGTAAAAATTAACACAGGACAGATCTCGTTGGAATAAATACAGTTGTGATGACAGGCACTCATGAATCACTGTCAAAACAGTGATGATATCGGGTGTTCGCGAAAGGTGAGTATATTCTCCCCCACCGATGGCACCCGTCATGAGTACTACCACCACTCTCCGGTCACGCCAATCTGATTAAAATTAGCCCCACTGGTCTCACCAGTAGATCTAATAGCACTGCGTGCACTCCCATGTCCAGGTGACATTCCATCTATAAATAACAATTTAAATATCGACCAATTACACTTCGCCTTTTATAATGTTATTCGGCAGCATACAAATTCTAAAAATATCGGTCGAGACTACTTATGCAATAGGCGAACTTGTTGGTCTATTTCAACATTGAAAAAACAGGGGGGAAAATGCAGAAATAAAATCTGGATTGTACAATAATATAAACAGATTTTATGGCTATACCATCACGGTGGGGTTTTTTTCGTCTTGAAACAAATTTTATATAAAATTTTATATTGAAATTAGTTTCCGGCATACTTCGTAATTCAACCGAATCATTTCGTATACCCTCGGCATAATCCCGAGTGTTTTCAAATTCTTTTCAAATCACTGGCATGATTTTGCAAGTACGGTTTTGATTGGTCGAAGCTCCAACGGGCTGCTGTTAGATTCACATGTAATAGTGGAGCTAATTTTAATTAGATTGGTCGCACGCTAGAACTGGTCCAACTGGCAATAAAGGTTTCAGTCGCTGGAGACTGATTAGAATTGGTGATAAAACGCTCGCCTGATGATCGATCCCCATCAGTGGGCCCATTGGCCCAGTTCTCGTTTCACCCAGTGCACCAAAGGGGGTGGTATGTGCTATCGTGTCCGTCGGATGGTGCACATAAGAGAGCCTTTACTACTAATGGAAAATGTAACGCGTTTCCTTTTTAAGACTATTGGTCAATATTACCAAATGTTTGACATCCAATAACTGATGATTAATACATAATGTGCTCTAGTGGTGTCTTTAAACAAAACTAACTTTTTCTTATTAGAATCACTAGCGTAGTCAATATTTTATATTGGAGGAGCCCCACCCAAGTCAGTGCTTCTCGACCTTTCATCGAGTACAGCCAGCCGTTTGTTGCGAAGCCATGTTTAAAAAAAAAAAAAATCTTCTCTACTTTCAGAAATGCTACTTATAATTTAATAATCTTCATATATGTAAAGGTAATCAGATGATATATTAAAATTGTGAATTTAATTAATGTTAACAACAGTGTTTTCGCTTCTCCAGATTAGTACATACCACGGCCTTTCTTACGCCATTTAGGACGAGAAATGGCTTGATGGGACCACCGACGGGGATCGATCCAGACCGACTGCGTATCAAGCTACCACTGAGCTACCTACTGCGCTCATGTATTTTTTTCTCTCTTTTTGTCAATATTTTCCAGGAGAACATGACTGGATCCATCGTCCTATAAATTTCGCTCGACACAGTCTAGTCTAGACACACACACACACGTCAGGCCCTGATATATCACATTTGTTTTACGTACCAATCGTAGAGGCACTGACAGGAACAAGGATACATTCGAGGACGCTTTAAAGGGGCAGACCCTAGTTTCAACCCGTGTAAATTAACACTAAGTTTAGTTAATCTACAAACCTGTATCACATGTGGATAAAGTTAAAATTGAGTAAAACATGAGTCTGTGACTTTGAAATGTTGAAATACCCTCTAAAAATAGACTAAAACTCGACTCCATAACTGTTACTTCTCAGACGCACGCGCGTTTTTAAAAATATGAGAAATGCATTTTGTGATATTAAAAACACCAGGATGACCAAAACACTTCGAATGTACGGAAACTGATAATCTAAACCATAAAATCTAATTAAAGTATGATTTTAGTTATCAAAAACGGCTCTAATAGTAAAAAATATGCCTTAGTGTTTGAAAACTAGGGTATGTCCCTTTAAATACGATGCATCGCAGAATTGATCGCTCTCTATGGACTCGATTTTGTCTTGTTTTGGTGGTGGTGGTGGTGGTGGTGGGGTGTCGGTCAACAAGTGTCTCTATATTTTGTTAATTGCAAGCACGTGTTCTTGTATGTACTTTGGAAGCTATAAAAACACTGTTCAGTCCAAATTAACATAGTAGTACGTAATATATGCCTATAGCCGTTGATTAATATAATATGTAGCAGGAAATGCTGGTGTGTGTAATGTCTGAATCAATAATTACTAGATATTAAGAGATAAAATTACACGTATTTCCTGAAACCATTCGAACTGGCCGTGTGGCTGTTAAACTGAACGAGGAGGAAATCTGCTTTATAATATTGCATAAGAAGTTGACGGTAATTACTAATTAGTTAGACATTATAAAAATAGTTTTAAAAGTTTTTTTTTGTTTTTTAACGACACCACTAGAACACATTGATTTATTAATGATCGGCTACTGGATTTCAAATATTTGGTAATTTTCACATAGTCTAAGAAAGGAGACCCTCTGTATTTTTACATTAGTAGCAAGGAATCTTTTATATGCACCATCCCATAGACAGGATAGCACATACCATGGCCTTTGATATACCAGTCGTGGTGCACTGGCTGGAGCTAGAAATAGCCCAATGGGCCCACCGATGGGGATCGATTCCAGACCGACCGCGCATCAAGCGAGCACTTTACCACTGGGCTACATCCCGCGCCTGTAAAAGGAGAGACAACAGTCAATAGTAACAGTGATATTCTTTATTTAATTGCATTCTTCATGTTTTATTTCAAATCGTATTAAAACTAGACAATCCAGGCGCGTATGCATGCATTTTATCAGGAGAGGGGGTTCTAGACTGTGGCGATAGAAGTTTATAGGGGGTCGAGTCATGCTCCACCTGAAAATATTTTGAAAAAAAAAGAGAACATTTGCTCGAGGAGGAAGGGGTCATGTCATCCGTACAAGAAAGGCATATAAAATAAATTAGGTGTATATTCAACATTTGGTTCGATATTCAAAATTCAACATTCAATATTGAATATTGCTCTGACAGAACAACATTCAACATTCAGTATTGAATATGTTTCTGCAATATGCAATTAACATTCTTTAAACTCAACACTTCGAATACAAATGTATGTCTATGCAAATATAACGAATTTAGGGTGATTTAGGAATAAAAGATAATATGGGGTAGCTCAGAAATAAAGCACAGTGATAAGTTACACCAAAATCTATTAACACTGTAATTGTATTCGAAAAGAATAAACGGACGCACAATTCTAAAAGTCAGTAGTCCATGAGCCAGTTCAAAATTGGTACCATCTGAGGGCACCAAACGAAACTGTTATAATTATTTTTACACCCTAGAACAAAACAAAAATGCCTAATCGACTTTCCAACAGAGTAGCTTTAGCTAGTTATGACACTTTTAATATTTATCATTCAGGTGGAAAATAAAACAGAGAAATCAGAGTTTTACTTTTTGAAAAAACATTTATAAAGCTTTTACATTTATACCCACAATGTTTGTTGGGTTTTTAACTTTACATAGCAGATCCAGTGTTTATAAATAAATGTGAAATGTATACACAAAACCTAATAACAATATCAATACTAGTTCTGTCCTTAAACAAAATCCTAAAAACAGTGTTCAAAATACAGAAAGAAAGTCCACCTAGGCACTTTGAATCATTTTGAAATATTCAAGATGGCTGTCACAATAGAACTGGAAACATCAACTATGATGAAACTGTTGATGTTCGTGAGAATGTTTCAGGGGTCAGAATATTCATTTTGAACTACTCCCAGCTAATCAAGACATTGCAACATCAGTTACATCCAAGATGGCCACAACTAAATTGTAATTTATCGCATTTTAGCAAGATTGTGATGTTGGGTATGGAGTTTTATTCATTAAGGAATTAATTTATAACAAGTTCGTGTTAACTGACATAATGCATCATCATTTAAATCCAAGATGGCCAAGAAAATAGTCGTTAGGAGTAAGAAGTGGCCATATCTTTCAATCTATTTTAACCAAAACAATAACTTTTACTTCATATACAGGATATTCTAGGGAGCAAGGAATTCAATTATCGCAGTCAATTTATATACAAAAAAAAAAGTATAGCATTACCAGAATTTAATATGGCTAATAAAATGGCTGCAGAAATACAAAAAATAAATAGTCTTTTTGAAAACAACTTCCATTTGTTCTTAATATCTACAAGTTATCTAAAACATTTAAAATATTAATTCTTACGATGACCGCTATGTCTTAAGGGTTCACCAGTCTATTTGTATACTATCTAGAAAGTAAAATTGCATCGTATAGACCAAACCCTCAGTGCCAACCTGCCTGAGATAAGTGGGCTTGTCGCAACTAATGACTGTGGAGTAAAGTTTTACCATTCCCATTTTCTCTCTCTTGATAATGGATACATTACTCAGAAAACAATTGTTTAAAAGCTGCATTGAATCGGTTGGACGATTTCAGATGATGCATGTCTTCACTCCACATGGAATAGTTATTTGTGGAAGTGATCTAAGGCTTCTCATTTTTGCCACTAATGACATCTGAATCTAGCTTTCCTGGTAACGTATCCATATCAGCATCTAAGTTTAATAGCTTTAAATGCTTCAGGCAGAATTTTAATGACTGTTGCTTTTGCAGCCCTTGATGCTATAGCAGCAATATCACGTCCTGAAAAGGCATGAGTCATCAAATGAGATGCAACTTTTTCATGTGTCTTTACGGTTTTTCCATTGCAGTTCTTGCTAGTAGCTCTATCATTTGAAATCAGAAGTAGCACCTCTGAAATTATGCAACTAATTTAATGCGAAATTTAATTTAATGTTTTAATCTACTGTGTTTACATCATTAGATCATTGATTACTGGGTGGTGTATTTTCAAAAATAAAGTAGTTTTATTGGCAGCTATCATTTTGTTGTTATTTGAATATCAGAATTGTATGCCTGTAAACGAATGTGGTGTAGTTATACTGTGTATCATATATTTTGACGGAGCGTTACCTTGGAAGTTACCCCTAATCCACAATGTTTTTGTTATTTATGAGTTGGATGTGCACTATTGGACACTTCTATGTTTATTTTCAGAATTGTGGGTAGAATTATTTTACACTGTGTACAATATATATGAATGAGGCGTTACCTTAGACGTTGCCCTTGAGCCACCCTGTGTTTGTTATTTATGGGTTGCATGTGCATTACTGAACACCTCTATATCATGTAAGTATATGTTTAGTTTCGGAATTGTGGGTCTAATCTGAATTTGTGCTGAACTCAGAATTTAGACCTTTAACGGAGCGTCACGTTAACATTGCATTCATTTTAACTTATTTTCGTGCCTATATTCAATTAAGGTTCAAGCACCTCGTCTATTTGGGCTTTCAGTCCAGGACAGTGGGTTAGTTGTTAGTTGTTACTGAGAGAGAAGAGGGTGTGGTACGCCTACCCATTGAGTCGTTAAAACGTGCTCTGGGTGGGAGCTGGTACAGGGCTACGAACCCTGTACCTACCAGCCTTAAGTCCGACGACTTAACCATGACACCACCGAAGCACGTTAACAGTCTTGAGCCACCCTAGGTTATTCACAGTTCAATAGAACATGTACTAGATGATGGATCTGTAGAATTTCATAAACTTTCTCTGTTTAGTTCCAGAATTGTGCGTCTGCGTGCCATATATATCGATGGGCGGGACGTAGCCCAGTGGTAAAGCGCTCGCTTAATGCGCGGTTGGTTTGGGATCGATCCCTGTCGGTGGGCCCATTGAGCTATTTCCCATTCCAGCCAGTGCACCACGACTGGTATATCAAAGGTCATGGTATGTGGCATTGTGCTATCCTGTCTGCAGAATGGTGCATATAAAAGATCCCTTGCTACTAATGGAAAATGTAGCGGGTTTCTTCTGTAAGACTATATGTCAAAATTATCAAATGTTTGACATCCAGTAGCTGATTAATAAATCAGTGTGCTCTAGTGGTGTCGTTAAACAAAACAAACATATATATTGACGTTAGTTGCCCAAGAGCTACCCTGTAGTTGTTATATTAGTTGGATGTGCACTACTGAACACTTGTTTATCCTGTCATGATAAATCTGTTTCGTTCCAGGTGTGTGCGTCTGTTAACTATTTTGCAATATAATTACTGTGTTTAGTAAATTTTGGCGAGGCTTAGTTCTGCGCTTTATTTCAGAACCGCGGGCAGGACGTAGCTCACTGGTACAGCATATGCCCGTCGGTGAGCCCATTGGGTTATTTCTCGTTCCAGCCAGTGCTCCACAACTGGTGTGTAACAAAGGCTGTGGTGTGTACTATCATGTCAGTGGGATAGTGCATATAAAAAAAATCCCTTGCTGCTAATCGAAAAGAGTAGGCTAGCCCATTAAGTGGCGACATTGGGTGTCCTTTTTCAATATGTGTGTGGTCCTTAACCATGTCCGACGCCAGATAACTGTAAATAAAATGTGTTGAATGCGTCGTTATATAAAACATTTCTGTTTTATTTCTGAGCCACCCCATATTATCTTATATGCCTAAGCCACCCTAGATCCATCATATTACCACAGGAGAAACACTTAAAGTTGAATTGTAGATTTTAATGAATGTTGCATAATTCAGAAAGATATTAATAATTCAATACTGAATGTTGAATGTTGTTTTGTCAGAGCAATATTCAGTACTGAATGTCGAACGTTGAATATTGAACCAACTAAAGCTAACCCACAATAATTAAACACATGCATAAACATCAGTACGTACGAAATTATTTGAAGACAAAATCCAGTTTCAGTTTGGGCTTCTTACAAATATTAAGACGACCAGAAACACATTGAATATACAGACACTGATATTCTAAACAAGGAAATATATTTAATATAGAACTTTAATCGTAGAAATATTTTATTAGTCGGAAACATCTTACAGTGCAGCAAACTCGGGAATGTCCCTTTAATGATGATAGGGTCATGCAGGCCCCGGGAAAATAGATGTAATTGGAGGTGGGGTGGGCTGGGTCCCATGCTTCCATCTCTCTGGCTACGCTAGTGCATACGCAGTGTGTGTGTGTGCGTGCGCGTACGTACGCGTGTGTGTATGTTTGCGTGCGAGTGCTTGTGTACGTGTATAGCACGCACGCACACAAAGTTTATATGTATTATTATAGACAGAAACACAACACGCATGCATGTACACAACACAAAAGTACGCACTCGGAAAGATACAACACTAGTTTTTCAGGGCCGTTTGAATGTCGGGGTGCGTACTATCGGCACTCTCCCTAACTGGAACTATCGATCTGCGCCTTGCTTTTTGACTGAGTGTAAAAAGAAGACCGAGACCACTAAATAAGGAAGACAGAGTTATCGACACCCGGAAGTCAACACGATAGCGCCCTCTTTTCATCCCCACATTGTCGGTGGTGGTGCAACTTTTTTGGTCGTGTCTATCAGGACTCATCCAACACCAGCATCGTCAGCTAGATCAAGTCAGAGTTAACAAAGTGCATCAAAATGCCTCCTAAGTTTGACCCTACTGCCATTTTTGAAGGTATACGAATAATTTACTTAATATCATGTCCCTGAAATTCCACTATTGGAAGGCAACCCAAGTGAACAGGTAATCTCTATTAAAGAAGAGATATTGAAGTGTTGGTTGTGTGTGGGGTTTTTTTTATTTCATTTCACAAAGCGTAATAAAAAAAAAAACCAATTTCCAATCCTACAAACCCTATGATAAGATATTTTTAATCCATAATCATGCAATCTGGGGCAGGGGGGACTGCAAGATATCCTTGTGTTGTCGACCTCTCTAGCCTACAGTGTACGGTCCAAAACCTTTGGGGTATTGAATCTGTGTTAAACAACTAAATATTACATTAAGCGCACTAAACCTAGTTTTCAAGTCTGGATTGGGACTGTAGCCATGCACCCTGATAACCTGAGGGGCGGGACATAGCCCAGTGGTAAAGCTGTCTGTCGGTTTGGGATCGATCCCCATCGGTAGGCCCATTGGGCAATTTCTCGTTTCAACCAGTGCACCACGACTAGTATATCAAAGGCCGTGGTATGTACTACCCTGTCTGTAGTTCGCGTCGGCAGATATCAGTGTTCGAGATTAACGGTATCCCAATATCCCGGGGATACAAGAATTTAATTTTGGATACTGATTCAGTTTTAGTGCGGTTTTTTTTTAAGTAGTACCATATTAGCCAGACCCTAAAATTGATGGTCGCCCAACGGACTACCTTTATAAAATTCTTAATCGCCCTTGGCCAATAAAGGTCGCGACTGCTAATTTCCAACCCTGTAACTTTGTGTACGGCCGAATCATCCAATGCAGGTTTGAAAATTAGCACTGCACTTTTAGTAGGAAAAAACCTGACGGCAGGTTGAGATAATGAACAGCAAATGGCCAGAGTTTAAAATAACTGTTGAATTTTTACACATTGTAAAATGTTTTACCTGTTATTTTAGTGTGTGTACGAGCTATTGGCGGAGAAGTGCCAGCAACCTCATCATTAGCTCCCAAGATCGGTCCTTTGGGTTTGGTGAGTGTTCAGTATAGACCAAGCCATTTACGAAGCAGTCTTTTATTTTGTAATTGGTGTGTGTGCATATTATTTGTCCAAATTAAGTACAAGCATGCAGACCTCAAAACCGCTGAAATATTGAGCTTAGATTAAAATAACATGAAATGCATTTCTGAACTTGCACAATTCTTGTCTTAAGCAGCTGTTAATCACATTAAGTACTGCACTAAGAAAAGAAGAATTCCTGTACTCTGATCAGACAAAAGACCTGTCATGCCCAAGTTAGTGAGATCTAAAACCTTAATATTTATTTTTATAATAGTCTTAATTATACTGCAAAAGTTGTCTTAAATATGGAATTTTAATTGTACCAATTTTATGAGCATTAAATGCCTTGCGATGTTCTGTTTTCCAATGTTAAATTTCTGCATATTGATCATGGGTTGTCGTTATTTAAATGTGCTTATGTTTTTTTTCTTGTTACTAATTAACTTCATTTTAAAAGATCTGTCCAATGTTGACCACAGCTGAATGTTCCATGTTGTCATACTCTTGTCTAAATTAAAACTTGATTTGAATATTGCAGTCACCAAAGAAAGTTGGTGATGACATTTCCAAAGGTACAACAGAGTGGAAAGGTTTGAAGATCACAGTCAAGTTGATCATTCAGAACCGACAGGCAAAGGTCGAGGTCGTCCCGACTGCAGCATCTCTCATCATCAAGGCTCTGAAAGAGCCCCCTCGAGACCGGAAGAAGGTGAAACATGGTACGTAGTAGAGATATCGGTATACTCGATCAGGACATGAAAGTAGAGGTGGGCGGTATTGAAATTTCAGATCCGGTATCGGTAATTTTGGGGAGATTTACCTCTGTATTTGATATGGACACCTCCCAGCTCTACAGGAAAGTGTAATACTTTATAATTTTATTAGGGATATTAGAATACAAAAAGTTTGTGAAAATGGGATGTACTAGAGGTATTCAAATACAAAAAGGGGAGTGAAACGTGGGATGTACTAGAGATGTTTGAATACAAAAGGTTTGTGAAAATGGGAGGTACTAGAGATATTCAAATACAAAAAGGTGAGTGAAACGTGGGATATGCTAGGATATGTCCCAATGCCTGGTACCCTACTGAGATGACCACTGTCCTAGAGATACCTGAATACCCATCAAGACTGGAAGAAGATGCATATTAGAGATGGCCGTTGCTAGCGCTGGGTGATCAGAAAATTTTGCCAAATTATCTATTTAAAAAAAGCTAAATCTATAGCTGTTTTTCAACGAAATGTCAAATTGTCACACAAATATTTTTTTCCGCCGAATTAAAATGCAATTCACCAATTCTTAAATTTTGCAATCGTCAAGTTAATATTCCAATACTCTATTTTTAAGACTATTCAGAATCATGTATCACATATATACTGAACAAAATAAGAAACTTCCGCTAACTTTGCTTGAACATAACTTGATGAAAACAAACCGGAGGAATAATTGTTATGTGTTTAAAGAGTGTTCCATGATGCATCGTTTGGTGCAAAAATTATGGCCATAGGTTAACAGAAACTGGGAGAAATTTTGATCCAAGTGTGTGGTAGGGGTTTTTAAAAAAAAAACCCACTTAATAACGGGTATTACCACCTCTTGAATTGACCACTGCAGTGCATCACAGGTGCATAGAATTGACTAAAGTGTTGATTTCTGCCTGTGGAATATTGTTCCATTCCTGAATGAACGCTTGACGAAGTTCGTTGACGTTAGTGGGTGGTTTGGGACGACGCCTCAATCGTTTTCCAGACTATCCCAGACATGCTCGATGGGGTTGAGATCAGGACTTTTAGGGGGCCAGTCATCAATAAAATCAATGTTATTTGTCCTAAGAAAATTTACAGTGCCTCTAGCTGTATGAGAGGTGGCATTATCATGCTGAAAAATCGAGATGTTGGCATTGTTATGGAACAGAGGAATGACGTGATGAGCGAGAATGTCATCGCGGTAACGTTGAGCATTTAAATTGCCATCAATGACGACTAGTGGTGAACGATAACCATGAGCAATGGCTGCCCAGACCATGACAGAACCCCCACCCCAGAAACGATCTCGTTCAAGAACACAATAGTCAGCATAGCGTTCATTTCTCCTACGGTAGACGCGCACCCTGCCATCACCAGGTCGTAAAGAAAATCTGGATTAATCCGAAAAAGAGAACGGTATTCCAGCGTTGCCGTATCCAACGAGTGTGTACACGTGCCCAATTAAGACGATGATGTTGCGTTAAAATGCATCCTATGTAAACCGTTCTCCCGCAGACGATTACAAACAGTTTGCCAACTGATTCGGTTATTATGAAGCCCAGGTGTGTTAGCATCAGTAGCAGTGGCAGTTTGGAATCGATTGTGCAAATGCGTGTTCATGGTATAGCAGTCTTGACCACGCGGACGTCCACGATGTGGCAAGTCGTTGGTGCTTCCTGTCGTTCGAAATCTTACGCGAAGATTTCGTATCGCTCGACTAGAACTCCCAACATGCCTTGCAACGTCTTCTGTCGACATGCCAGCATCAAGCATGCCAATCGCCTGTTTGCGTAAATTATTGGATATTCTTGGCATACTAAAATTGCTACAATGTAAAAAAATTTTTTTTTACAAATTTTGAAGCGTTTTCACTCACTTGACAACAATGTTAGTAAGACAAGTAAAGCAAATTGACCAAATACTACACGGGACATGTCGAACCATGCATGCACGTGCAAATTGAATATCACGTTGTCGACTATTAACAGTGCAAAAATAATACAGCTCAAGGCTAATACTACCTATATAATTTCATTACACAATGAATTCTTTAACACAACAAATACTATATTTACAAATCGGAAGTTTCTTTTTTTGTTCAGTATATTTGTAAGTTGTCCTGATTGTTTTATTCTATTATTAAACATGTTGTATATGTAAGTAAATGCCCAGTTTCAATGTATTTACTAAATATGAAATATCAGAATTTGGATGACATTGTTAGGCCTGTTTTCCTTTAGCGTGATTCCACACATGGAAACGTGTTTGTTCCTAAGTGGATTACTGTACAAAATTTGTTGTTGAAGGATTACTTTTTGCTGAAGGTAAATACATTGTTATGTCACAGCATGGAAAAGCTTGTGCATTGAAAAATCTCTTGGCGATCAACATCTTTTCGGGTCTTGTCGCATGTATGGAATAGGTACTTTTTTTATTGTATCAATAATATGCACAATATCATATTGATGGAAAGCAGGCTTTATACAAATGGTGATGAGATTTATTACCAGACTGAGCTGCATTCTATCCAACCTAGTTGATCGATGGCCGTGCAGTCTCTCATACAGAACTTGTATTTAAACATTGTTTTAAAAGCTGGAATTTATTTGCTGACATTGTACTGCATATTTTGATAATCGTTGCTAATTAGATGAATGTCTAGTTTTAACGAACTTGTCTCTTCAGTGAAACACAGTGGAAATCTCTCACTGGAAGACATCCTGAAGATTGCAAGACAGATGAGACCTAGAAGTTTAGCCAAGAATTTCTCCGGCACAGTCAAAGAAGTGCTAGGTATGTGTTGCTTATTCTTTGATCTTATATGTTGGACTACAATTCATTTCAGAAAATTAGCCACTGAAGTATAGTTTCTTTATATCTTGGTTCAGTCCTGGGTTAACATTTTAAAATATAATAAAATAATGTCTTATTGATGCATGTAACATTTATATTGTAAAATGCAGGGAGAAGTGATTGACGGTCTTCGCCATCAGTAAAATCAAGGTGAGTTGAAGATCTCTCCTGAAATTGTGCTAGTCGACAAATCACTGCAGGTTTTACAAGGCAATCCATTTGCCACTTGACTAAAAATTGTCAAGGCGAGAGTGGAGGGGAGCAGGTTTTGTCATTTGAATTTTCTGGCGGAGACTGTTCAAGATGTTCTGTTAGAAGTAGCCAGTTGTGATGTCCAGTGAATATTTTAATTTCCAAGTCGTGATACATGAACAGTTAGGACATTGTTTGTGTGTCAAGTAGGCCATCTTCATTTGATCTTTGGTTGTAGAGTTACTAGAAGAAAGTTTATTGCAGATAGCTTGTCTGTTTTTGCAGGGACTGCCCAGTCTGTTGGTTGCCAAATTGAACGCAGTCATCCACATACGATAATAGAGAAGATAGATAGTGGAGAAATAGAGATTCCAGAGGTAATGTTTTAAAGTTCAGTCAGTTACATGGAAAAATTTCAGCTTGTCGGCAATAGTTGTTAAATATTGGCATGGTTGCCGTCAGAGGGTATGAAAGGGTAAAATAAGGTATCCTAAAATCTTGAAAATTAATGAATACATTATTTTTTAAATTTCATATAGACTGAATAAAGTCGAGTGTATTTAAATGCACTGTCAATTTCAAAACATTTCAAACCCGTAGCCACCTAGTAGGGGGTACCTGTGATGCTTTCTTTGTGTTACCTACCCTCAAATTATTTTCTGGCAGAAAGCCTGGTTGGGCAGTTAAAATACCTTTTAGCTAATTGTGCACCCACAATTTAAACATTTCAGTTGGTTTGTTTTAACGACACCACTAGAGCACATTGATTTGTTCATCACTGGCTATTTGATGTGGAACATTTGGTAATTCTGACAGTGTTAGCTCACTATTTTTCCATTAGCACCAATGGGCATTTTATACATACTTTACAACAGCCTTTGATATATCTGCTGTAGGGCACTGATTGGGATGTGGGTGGGAACCAGTCGGAGAATTGGTTTACCGACTGTTTGATCCGACATCTGAGCTAGATCCTGCCCTAACATTTTAGATGTCTCTTAGGACCAAGCTCTGTGCTTGTTTATTTAAACCCAGTCTAGTCGCGTGTGTGGAAGGTAATTCAGTAATAGTGCTGGCCTGGGGGGTGATACCTTATGGGGATGTCCTGTTCCAACCAGTACCCAACAATCATCAAGGTTTCTTTGTTTTGTTTAACGACGCCACTAAAGCACATTCATTGATTAATTATCAGCTATTGGATGTCAGTAGTCTAGGAAACCCCTACATTTTTCCATTGGTAGCAAGGGATGCACCATCCCATAGACAGGGTAGCACATACCAGTCTTTGATATACCAATCGTGATGCACTGGCTGGACCATGGTTCATACAGCCACTCGCCACTAAAATTCAAGGCCTTTTTAAGGCGCTTTCAAGTCGGCAAAAACCCTTTTCAAGGCCCCAGGACCTTACAAGTTGCATGTACATGTTATAAAAATACATTGCAGCCATTTGGATACATACTTTTGGCATGTTACGCCACACACATTACCGACTGTCAAAGGGAAATAACTCTTTATTTCATACCCATGCAAAACAATTTCGTCATCAATTTTAAAGTAATTTTCCATAGCTAAAAACTGTTTAGTTGTGGATTATTATTTTTAAATATATCAAATAATAATAATGTTTATTAAAATATATAATTCACTACATACGATTATTTGCTAAATTCAAGGGCTTTTCAAGCCTGTGCGAACCTTGTGGACATCCAGCAAAGATGCATGAAGTACTAGTTCAAATGTCAAATGTGAGAAATATTGTGACAGGACTAGTTGAAAATTGTAATCAGCCCAGCAGGTTCTTAGTTAAAAAATGTTTATGTACTATTGAGAAATGGGGATTATTGCAATGTTGTTTTTTCTTTTACAGGAGTAAAGTTACAGAAGAAGAAAGATAAATAATGAAAGACACTTGTTTTCTATTTATTCTCAATAAATAGAAATACAACAGGGCTTTGTTTTGTTTTATACATGGTTGCTTCGACATCCTGCACCTTTGTTTATAGAAGACTGGGGGGGTGATTTATGGGAGGTAAAACCTGCTGCTAGGTTTTTATATAACTTCTTTATTACAGTGAAACCCCTCTAAACCGGAAATCCTTGGGACCATGTAAAATGTCCGGTTGTAAGAGGTATTTATTTTAGAGAGGTCATGTTCTTTACCGATTTAAAAAAAAAAAAGGACTGAAACGTCCAGTTTTGTGGGAATTCCTTTTTACAGAGGGCACGGGTTTGAAATATAATTGAAACTTCATATTGGTCTACTGTGTAAGGGAGGTGTTCCCAAACGGGTAGATCCTGGGTAAAACTTGAGATAAATACAGCTTTTGCAAACTACTGAGCACTGCCAGAACGTTATCCATTTGTGACGAGGGACCCGATGATTTCGCATATTACTAGAACGAATACATTAAAATTTATATGGTTACATTTCGCTTTAACCCCCATCTTGAAAAATATTATTTTTTAAAGATCGTTTAAGTAAAAACGTCCATAAAGCAACCAAATTGCCTTTAGTCTCTTCTGTACTTATCGAAAATATTTTTGTTCATCTGTAGTAACTTTACAAATGAGGGGGGATAATTCAACGGCTAATTTACCGTTTGTATGATTACCACATTTAAAAAAAAAAAAAATTAAAAGTTTGCATTGTACAGTATGTAGTTCATCTGTCCCATTTGCCCCAGATGGGTTATAGGTTTAATTTTGAAGGTTTGAAGAGACTGGACAACCAGTGTTAGAAATTAATGATATCCCTGTGATACCAGAATTTAATTTTGGATTCCAGACTTCAAGAACCCAATATCCCACCGGGATACTATATAATGGTTTTTTTTAATCCTGCATTTTTATTTTTCGCTGAAGCAATGAAAGTCGTCATTTACTGGTCAAGTTAAGCAACAGTATTTTCGAGCTCGTACCTAATGTAATGCTATGCCATAACAATATCTCCCCTAACTCGTACCCAGTCTAATGCTACACTGTAGCGGCATAGCAATGGACTGGGAACTGCGAAGTCGCTATTTGTTTTAATCAAAAACACTGGACAACCGATTGATTTGACTAATAAGCAATGGACTGCAACAGGTTAAATTTTGCGAGTTATAATTTAGTTTTATAGGATAAGTTCCAGTGACCCCCCCCCCCCTAATATGGATTTTTTTTTTTTTATCCACCACTGGGTCAGCTCTGTATGTGTGTAATCAGAACAAAGACTATATAGATTTAAAATTTGTTCATTTCAACTACAAGAATCGGTCTTTGGCGGACTGCTGAACTTTGAATTTTTTTTTAGTCCAATGGTAAATCGCTCGCTTGATGCCTGGTCCGTTTGGGATTGATCCGCATCAGTGGGACCATTGGGCTATTTCTCGCTCCAGCCAGTGCACTACAACTGGTACATCAAAGGCCGTGGTATGTGTTGTCCTGCATATAAAAGATCCCTCGAAAAGAGTAGCCCATGCAGTGGTAACGGTGGGTTTCCTCCCTCAATATCTGTATGATCCTTAACCATGTGTCCGATTTTAAATAAATGAGTCGTTAAATAAACTGATTTCATGTTCAGCCCTGTAATTTAAATGCATTGTGCTATTTTCTAGTCTATATTCAGAGTACTCTAGTCCAATATTTTTTGCACTCCTGGATGCCCTACCAGTCTGGCAGTGTAGTGGTTAATCCATGAGACTAGAGGCTGGTGGGTACTGGGTTTGGTACTAGCTCCCACCCAGATAATTTAACAACTCTGGGTAGAAGGAAGAATTTTTTTTATTTAACAACGCCACTAGAGCACATTGATTTTTTTTTTTATCTTATCGGCTATTGGACATCAAACATATGGTCATTCTGACACTTTTTAAGAGGAAACCCGCTGTCACCACATAGGTTACTTTTACAACCGGCAGCAAGGGATCTTTTACTTGCACTTCCCACAGCAGGATAGCACAAACCATGGTCTTTGTTGAACCAGATATGGATCACTGGTCGGTGCAAGTGGTTTTCACCTACCCACTGAGCCTTGCGGAGCACTCTCTGGGTTTGGAGTTTTTATCTGGATTAAAAATCCCATGCCTCGACTGGGATCCGAACTCTGTACCACAACGCAGGTTTGGGTAGATGTAAGGTCACTACATAAACTTCTCTAACAACTAACCTACTATTCCTGCACAGAGAGCTGGGGTGTATATTCTTTACATTAAATGTGCTTTGGATACAACCATTTTCATGGAGCATTAATAATAAATATCTCGTCCCGCAAAAGGGTCAGCTAGGTTCATATTTGTACACTCGGGTCGATGACTCATCCCGATGTGACCAGAACCAAGGAAACTCTGTTGCTACCTTTAACCCCCTACCAGCAAGATTCATAATAGATGTCCATTACTGGTATGAACTATATGCCTACTGGTTGAAAAAAAAAGACAGGTGATCCAGTAATGGAAGGTTATAGGATATCCCTACATCATCAAAATCAACATTAAATGTTTTGTTTATTACTGGATACCCTCCCCATGCTGTTACATCATGATGTTTTCGGACTAGGTGTTCAACCAATTGGGAGAGTGGGAATTGTGTGACCTAGATTATTTGCATAATTGATGACAACCAGTACACCTACTACTACAGTGTTAAACATGTCACTTGCGTGCATTTGTGGCATGTTTGGAAGGACGAGAGCTTCCAGACCAGACAATTTCATTTAAAGAGATGTGTCCTTGATCTTTTGAACGAATGTTTGCTCTAAGTAAAAAACTGCCTATAATTTTTAAATGTTCTGAGAAGAAAAAAGACTTCCACTTCTAAAAAAATTCTAATATTTTTCTACAGTCATATAATGGAAGCTGAAATAAAACGGTTGAAGCCAACATAATTTTTTGGTAATTATGGTAAATCTATTTAAATAAAGTTTATATAAAGCATGTACTGACTGCTTACCACTAAAATAATGCTGTGCTCACAAATTAATGTTTCAGAGTTGTAAAATATTAACAACAGACTATTACGTTCGAGTGTACATTGGAAAGTAGCGGTTACATCAGAATTGTCAACAACAATGTATTCCACTTAAAATCTAGCTATTTTTACTAATAATAAAGTAAAGTGTAAAAACAAATAATAATAATTTTTCTACACCTCCAGTAATTTTTCCCAATGAAATGGTTAACAATGTTTACACCAATCTATCATCTTCGATGGAAAATTTTACGTATATGCTTTATTTTAAGTGTTCTTCTAAATCAAAAAGGTGAAGATCACTCTGTTAGCTTTTTTTCTTCTGAGTTTACAAGTCAGAAATACATGTACCAACTCAGGAGTGTTTCGGACTCCTGATTTTCAAGTTGGAAATTGTTGAAACTGTAATTACCAATACACTTGAATGCAACATTATATTTTTCAACACCAGAGTTCTGGTTCAAAACGTCGTACATAACCAAAAGTGCATCAGTGTAAATAAATATATATATTGACAATATCTTTTATACAGCAAATAGATCTTGCTAACTGAGGGTTGATAATGCACCAAACTCTATATTTACAAAAATGACAATTAGTAAGCAATTATTAATAGTCTAACAATATTTCAGAGAAGATAATAAGCTTAACTAAAATAACATTTTTTTTTTTCTTATTGCTAAACTGCACTGAATCGACTAATGATTGTAACATATTTTTGAAACTGCTAAGTATATTATATATATTCAATATATATACCGGTACCTTAAACATAAACAAACAAACAAGTAAGAAACTAGTTTAGTTTTAAGTGACCAATGGACTCTACATGCTTTTCTAGTGTTTGGCTAATGGAAACTACATTCCTTAAATCATGCATACGTTAACCACTATTTTGCTAATGATAAGGCGGTAGTAAACAGACATGTTCATACAAAGTATGCTGCCAGCTGTGCCATTTTGTCTTTAGGTTTTCCTCGACCTCTGCCACCCCTCCCCCTTCCTCTGCCCCTCCCACGTCCACCCCTCCCCCGTGACCCGCCTCGGCCACGTCGACTGTACATGGCAATGGCGTGGTGTTTCTCCACAACTGGCTTGAAGATTGGATCACAGAAAACACAACCTACGTGCTCCTCGCATTCTTCGGGAAATGGAGACTTGTTCTGAAATGGTAAACATCACACTTTAGTAAAAAGAGATGAAACTTATTACATTTGGGCTCGAGAGTAATCAGCAGTAGGATATACTTAATCACATGACCACACCTAGCTTAAAATTACTATGGGATGGCAGTAAAATACAAAAAACAAGTCTTTTTCAGCTAAATGGCAGAGTTCGACAAATCCGCTAGCCCGACGCCCGTGGCTAGTGGTTTTTAAGTTCGGGCTAGTGAGATCCGCAAAACCCCCCTCCTTATCGCTCGATCGTGGGGTTTTTTGTGTTTTTTTGTTTTTCTCTCGGCTGAAATTTCGTTTAATAAAATTGATTGTGACGTTTGTCATCGAATAATATCAACAACGCAATCAGTATATAATGATAATCCACTTGAACTAGGTCTGCAAACTGCAGTAACATGCTATCTCTACATCGCCACAGTTACAGCATGCATTGTTTACTTTTCCCTTTCAAGTTTCTGGCACAGGAAATAAGTTTAATGACATGCGTGTTTTGATTGGTTGGACACATCACGTGGTAGTTAATCTCGCACATATGAACTTGGAAATCTCGCACTTAAGAACTTGGAAATCACTAATTGCGACGACAGGTTAATCTCAATCAAGTAAACCCCGGTCATGCTTTGAATTTCAGTGTTTGTTTTATTTACCTGTTGTTTTCTAATTTTACACTTCGCTGACATGTGGTTATCGGCAATCAGGAAAACAATTTACTTTAATGGTAACGCACATGCAATGACTGCTTGACCTATTTGTGTATCGGTCTGGATAATGCGTCACAGCTGCCGATACAAGATGATACCTTTTTTGTTCATCAATTAACAACGGATTAGATGTCGCCGTTATATTCTTTTGATATCGGTCTGACACGGGATAATGCCCTGTATTTGAGCAATTGGCATCACCGTTCCTGGCGACATAAATAGTAGGGCCCTAAATGTATAACCCACTACCGAATACACTGAACCATCTATTACCGTGTGTCACACTGTCGTACCCTCATTTAAATTTAATTATTTTGATAGTGGGTTTAGATATCAACCATGAGTTTGCTCAATTATTTTTCCCCAGGGGGAGGGCAAACGCAAATGACGATGGATCACACTTGACAAAAAACCAAACGTACAACACGACAAAAAACTGAAAGTTACAACATGATTTAAGTGTTTGTTTTATTTTACTGTTATACTCGTAAATGTGTAATGTTACAAAAAATTTTTATAAAAATCCAGTTATAATTGATCAGGAATTTGGGCTAGTGCTTTATCTTGGTGGGCTAGTGGTTTTCACAAACCCACTAGCCCTGTGGCTAGTGACTTTTAAAAATATTTGTCATACTCTGTAAATGGTGTTTGATTTTTTTTTTTTTGCCCATTTAATGTTGATGGCAAATACATTAAATTTTATCATCTAAAGTATGTCTCTATATCATCATTCTAAAATAAGACCTATGTATTGTAAACATTAACATTACCTTATATCCCACCTCCACGATATTAGCACCACAGTCGTTACACAAGTTATCCCTTATGTTGATCTTGGAGGCATTCTCAAAGAAATTGATCACGACGCTGCATCTGCAAACCAAGTAATTTCTATATTTATTCATTCAATCGACTTTACTGTTCCCTTTTTAATGGTTCATATTACATTTTATTATACCCCAGTGTAAGATATTGCTCATGTCATACCAATCACTCAATATCTAACTAGTGTAATATTGGTGAGCGTGACGTAGATCATTGCTGACCCAGTTCGTAAAAAAAATAATATGTAGTAGGTCTCAACATCTGCTTACTTCTGCATTGTGTCTTGTTTGCACTTGATTTGTAATAAATAAAATACCAAACGAGCTTCCCTGTAATACCATTTTTATGAAACTCGTGAACAGTGTTGGTATCTGACAAGTGAACATGAGTCAGATACCAAAACTGTTCCCTCGTTTCATAAAAATGGTATGACAGGCAAGCTCGTTTAGTATTCTATATTAATACAGCACAGTATCCAAATTCATATTTTATCAGGTAGTCTAGACAAATAATTTTACAATTAAACTATTTACAATAGGTCCATTGTTATAAAGTTGTTACATTATTTTATACTATTATAAAGTTTGTTTTGTTTAAAGCCGCACACCCTAGTTCCATCCAGCGAAAATAAATTATAATTTGGTTAATCTACAAACCTGTAACACACTTAGATCACGTTTTTATCAAATGGAGTGAAAAAGCAGGTTTAATATTGATAAATACCATGGGAATCCCCATGTCCCAATTGCTTGAAATAATTTTGAAAGTTAGTATTCTGATGTCACCGGTAGATGGCGCTCGAAGCACAACAATGCCTACGTCACGACAAACTTCACAGACTTGGGGTGCGTTTCTTTCACCTCTCCTGGACATGTGCCAACTGTTCTGTCCTGGTTGTATCCCCTCTCCAGATATCGTAAGACTTAGCAAAATTATTGGTTTTAAGGGTTTGTAACGTTTTGTATTGAGACACTTAATTGTCTGAACTTTATTGTTACTGAAAATGTTCACGAACTGTGAAGAAAAATCTCACAAATGAACAACAACAAATCGGATGTTGATTGCGCGAACCGTGCACGAGAAAACAAACTGAACCAAAATGATAACGGTCACGTGGTATACCAACGTCTGTGACATTGAAATGGAAATATCCCCTCTAAAAATAGATTAGACCTTGTCTGCTCAACGTTTTTTTTCTCAAACACGCGTGCGTTTTTAAGAAATACGAAAAATTTATTTTGTGGTATTACAAACACCAGGATTACCAGGATTACCAAAAAACACTTCAGGTGAATGGAAATGTATTTTCTAAATAATAAACGGTAAGTAAAGTGCAATTTTATTTGTGAAAAAAATGGGTTTAATAGCGAAAAACAACGCCGTAATGGTTAACAACTAGCCGTAACTAGGGTGTGTCCCTTTAATGACACCGCTAGACCACATGGATTTATTAATTGTCAGCTATTGGGTGTCAAACATTTGGTAATTTAAACATATAGTCTCAGAGAGAAAATCCGCTACATTTTTTCATTAATAGCAAGGAATCTTTTATATGCACCATCCCAAAAATAGGATAGCACATACCATGGCCTAGTAGCAAGGGATCCTTTATATGTATCATCCCATAAACAGAATGAGAATGAGCCTAATCGGCCAACTGAATGGGATCGATCCTAGACCAATCGTGCTTTACCAGTGGGCTACGTCCCACCTTAATTATAGTGTGCTTATGCTGTTCACTGCCACTATATTGTTCTAAAGAAAGAAAGAAAGATAGAAATGTTTTATTTAACAACACACTCAACACATTTTATTTACAGTTATATGGCGTCAGACATATGGTTATGGACCACACAGATATTGAGAGGAAACCCGCTGTCGCCACTTCATGGACTACTCTTTCTTTTTCGAAGAGCAGCAAGGGATCTTTTATATGCACCATCCCACAGACAGGTTAGTACATACCACAGCCTTTAATATACCAGTCGTGGTGCACTGGCTTTAACGAGAAATAGCCCAATGGGCCCACCAACGGGGATCGATCCCAAACCGACCGCGCATCGAGCGAGCGCTTTACCACTGGGCTACGTCCCGCCCCTATATTGGTCTACTGCAAAATTATATTGTTAAACTACAAACTTATTGCACGCCATCCTCCACTTGGGCGCTGATGTCTGGTCGAGGATGAGAATGCCGTTATCACACTCCATGCACTCGGCGACCCCGTTCCGCACCACAGCATGCTGGCAGGTCGGGTGGGTGCACTCGTTACAGCCCATACCCTTACGCATGTCCTTAAAAGGAGGGTGACTGTAACAGTACGGACACAGCGGGTAACTCTGCAAAGACAATATAGAACATTTATCAAAGTCTTGTCATTATTTATTTTTCTTTTTTGTTCATACAATTTGTTGCTTTAATAAATGCACATCTGGTCTGCCTTGTTATAAATAAATTTAATGGTCAATTAATTTGAAGGTAATGACTCTTTGCAGTTAAACACTGGCAAGAAGAAACAAGATTATTACGTCCATACATGCAAAAATGTAATACTACTTTTATCCGACTATGGATTACTAGATGGAGTTACCTTTCCTTTCGCCCCCGTTGTCCAGAGAAGGAGCTCAAACTCGTCGAGTGGGCAGCGAATCTCCTTGTAGAGTTTGATGTTTCCGTTCTGAGGTAGCGAGTACGTCTCATCACATGATGGGCAGTGGAGTCGACACGGCTTTGCCTGGATCAGCTTCATAAACCGGCGACATTTTCCACATCTATAACAATAATTAATTTTTAGTTGTCAACACTTCCCACATTTATAACAATAGTAATAATTTCATAAAGGGTTGATATTTCCCAAATCTATATCAATAAACAATGACTAATTTTCAAAAACATTGATATTTTCCAAGTTAGACTACAATCATTAGTGATAATTAATTTTTATAAACTGTTGGCATTTCCTATATTCCCCCCAAAAAGAGAACATTTCCCACATTAAATAAAAAGTCAACAGTAATTTTCATAAACTGCTGCCATTTACCAAATCAAAACAATAACCAACATATATTTTTTCTATCTGAATTAATCAGCTAAAAACACATGTATAAACACTTTTTTCAAATAAAAATGTAATTTGTGAAAAAAGTTAGATTGTGAAATAATAAGTTCCCTCAGTTTAAAGGAATCATTTAACAGCTTCTGGGTTATTTCAGTTTATTTAACAATTTGTACATGATTTTGTTCTGTTCATTTAAGTCACAGAGTTATATGTATAAACAACAAAATTGGTCACATAACAAGCTTTTATTTTGTCCTACAGCATTAAACATGAATTTTTTTTACTCATTTTACCTTGACAGTGGTCGACCACTATCAGCTAACGATGAAAAGGTCACTTCAAACAGCTCGTCCATTCCCGGGATGTTCTCGACAAAGTAACAGAACTTGAGGTGGAAGATGTCAAGGGCATGTTGTTTGACGGCGTAGAAGTCAGCCTTCCCGGCGGCAATCAGGTTCAACTGTTGTTCCACGGCGGAGCGCATCGTTGACAGAACCAGATCTGCATCAATCTAAAAAATAACATGTTTAGGCCTACACATCAGATTTAATTGTTGTTCCACAATGGGGTGCACTGATGACAAAACTAAGTCAATCTGAAAAACAATCAAGTGTAAACAGACCACATTTCTTGTGATTGTTAAAATGCATGGAAGCAATGCATGTTTATTATACATTTTGAGAGACATACTAACAAAGAGACAGATGGGCAGAAAAACAGACAGATAGATGGATGAGCAGAAAGACAAGCGTCTTTTGTTAACCATGCACAAGACTTATTTAAAGTGGATGGACAGACATACCTTCTGGTAGCCATGCACAAGAACTATTCCCAGAGGTGTTGGTTTGAGTTTTCTCCCGGCGATGATGTTGACGTAGTTGCGTTCGGAGATGTTGTTGATGTGGACGGGGATGCTGGCGTCAGTGCCGATGCCGTGCTTCTCCATTAGCGTGATCAGCTCGGACTCTGTCAGGTAGTCGGGCGGAGACGTCTGCTTCTCAACCAGCCGCACCTGACAACACCAACAGAACACATCAAACACGCACACACGGACTCTTTCAAAATTATAATCTAGTGTTACTGTTTAAGTTCAGTTTTGTAAATCAATAGATACATTGTATTTCATGTTTTTGTCAAATATAAATTATATCTTTGTACTCATCACATGAGTACTGCATATGCAGTGAGTTTAATGTGAAACTGTAGTCTTCACACCTCAAGATGTAAATAGTATTTAACATAAATCATAAAATGGAGAAAACTTGTGAAGTGTTCGGACCAGACTAATATCCCATGGGGAATATGCATTTGTTTGACGTCAGGTGAGGTAGAAAAGAAATACAAGTCATTTTGATAAGTGACATCATGTACAAAGTAACTAACCATTTGTATTGTGGAAAACAACTGGTGGATGTTATTTTCACCAGTCTGTTAGCCATATAAGATATACATACACTGTCGACCGGGACATACAGAAGTGTGTCAGTTGTATAAGATGTACATACACAGTCGACCGGGACATATAGAATTGTGTGAAGAGTGTCAGTTGTATAAGATATACATACACTGTCGACCGGGACGATCTGCTCCTTGTTGAAGATGGGCATCACCTCATCACTGGTGATCGCTTGCCACTCCATGACGCTCGTGTAGCCCGGGTCCAGCAGCGTTTTCCCCGTACACGAGAATTTCTCCGCACCAATCTCAAACGAAACCGTTGTCTGCAGGTACGTACAGTCCGGAGACAGCTACAACACAAAGATGTGGTCAACTTCAGTGAACCATTAAATGTAATGTAATAATAATGGCTTGAATAGTACCCTACACAATAGAGAATCCAGAGGACAAGTGACAAAGCCATAATACAGTCAACATGACAAATATAAGAATATCAGACTTAGTTGTGAAAAAAATATTGAGGGCTGTGATTACTTACTCTCCTAACTTACATCACAGGATGCCATTTAAGATATTACTATATTGAATACCATATAAATTCATATATTAACAGGAGCTAAAAAGTGCTCTCCTTGACCTAGTCTCAGGGGACTATGGTGATAGCTTTAAATGATGCGGTCTGGAATATCTGGTCAGTATTCTCATGTTCAGCTTTTGCTGATGTTAGAATGATTAATTAGTATTTCTTTAAAAAATATAATTCCATAATTTTATAATAATCATGAGTCATACACAATCTGTATTTTCTCTGTGCTGAAATGTCATCATTTCCTGCATCAATCTAATACTGTACTTTATTACATACCCATGAGAGATAACAGAGTTTAATAACAAAGTTGTATGTCACATTGTGAGATAATGTTTTCCTAACAAAGCTGGGATATAAATGCTAACACAATTGGCCAACAGCACATTAAGGGAGAATGGGGTCAACACAATGTGACATAAGATTTTGTACATTTCTTATTGAAAGCAGTGCAGTTCAGCCAGACTTAGCAGAAAAATGTCCGGCAAACTGGTTTATGTGCTTCATGTTAAAAAGAATGACCAATTCGGAAACCAGTCAGAATAGCTCGTAAATGTTAGTGAAAAATGGCTGGCTGAACTTTTTAGTTTTAAAAGCTCCATCGAATAAACTATTTGTAAAATCAAAATCTGGGTCGTTAACCTCGATTGTGGGTGGGGCCTATGCTGACACTTAAATACCAGCTGCTTTTGTTTGATGAATTCTAAGCAATAATTATAGGTAGGTAATAAATAAAATACTACACTCCTTTCAGTTTAATACTATTTTTATGAACTCGTACATTACAAAATTACATTTTCTAATGTACTCGTTCATAAAAATGGTATTAAACTAAAAGTCGTATAATATTCTCTACGAGTCTCATAGTTGCTATGAAATTTTGAACATTATACACACGGTTGCTACGAAATGTTTGATACTGTAACTCAAACTTGTTATGAAATTTCTGATATTTTACTTACGGTTGCTATGAAATGTCTGGTGATGTAATCATACAGTCTCCAGCTATCGTGGTCAAGGGCAGACTCAGAGGCAGCCTTCATTGGTGTAATTGGGGGGTGGTCTCCTGCATCACTTCCCTTTCTACAAACAAGCATAATACTAGGTATTGACATATTTTCAAAAAGTAAAATTTGGCTGATTGTAAACTGATACCAATAAAACTATCAACAAAACCAGTAAAACAAGGTAAACACGTGTAAATAAATAAGTCATCCTCTGACTGGAAATGAAAGAATGTTCAGACACTGTATTAGACAGGTGAATTGTGTATTGTTTATACTAATGACATAAAGGAAAACCTTCTTACCGTGGTTTCTGAATACCCATTTCCAGAAGGTCTCGCACAAAGTTTCCCCAGTCAGGACTTGAAATTTGCTGTCGGAGAGTTCCCCTGAATTGAATAAACAAAAGCAAAGTAGTAACAAGTTGACTGTCTATTGATTTCAACATATAAATTTCAACAGTTTCATATAAAAGTCTGAGGTTCCAAATTCTAATATGCTGAATGCCCAGTTAATTGCTAATTAGTTGTGAAACAAAACCGTATTCAAAGAAACAAGCTAGGTACCATGCTTCATGTCCTCCGAGTGTACTGAAATTGGCAAATGAGCAGTTGAATACTTTGAAATGAATAAATAAGCACATATTTTTTAACGTTACTTCACACAGACATAACAATGGCCTTTGATATACCAGTCATGGGACACTGGATGGGACAAGGTAATAAAATACACAAGTCTTTAGGGGTCACTGATCCAATGACACTCATTGCTCCTCAGGCTGTTTGGAAAAAATGGTTTATATTTTTATTCCTAAACTTAAGTAAACATTGTTATGTAATAGTTGAAAGTAAAGAAGCACTTGTCTGCATTTGGTAAGAGTTTAGTTAGTTAATTACTTGAGATCAAAGTTTTCTGGGTAGGAGGTAGTCTCTGTGCGGGGGTAGCTGATGTACCCCTGGGTGTACAGTCGCTCGGCTAACTGCATCGTGTGGTGTGGACTCATCCCTGCAAGTAAACAATAAAAAAAAAGTGTTTACCGTTTTCTCTTTTTATCAATACTTATCCTGACCTTTCAACATGTACATATCTTCCATTGCTGTGGCTCAGTCTGAACATCCTACAGCCAATCAAGGACATCATATGTAGGCAGTCACGTGGCCACTTCTTTCTTCTTTTCACACAGCAACAAACTGAATATGAACTGCTGAACCGGCTACTCCACCATGTTAAAGACTTACAAAATCATGAATTCTGTCTTGAATTGGCTATTCTGAGTAGCTCAACTATATTAACATTTACAAAACTCTGAACTGGCTATTCTGAGTAACTTCACCACATAAATTAAAGACTTCACAAGTCCTGAACTGGCTATTCTGAGTAAGTCCACTGTATTAACATTTACTAAACTGGCTATTCTGAGTAACTCCACCCTGTAGACGTACCAAGTCCTGAACTGGCTATTCTGAGTAACTCCACTGTGTTAAGAGCCAGTGGACGAGCTTTTGATTTTTCTTTCTTAACCACAGAGAGAACTCTGAAAGATAAAAAAAAAAATACTGGTTACATATCATTTACTAGTTGAAAGGACTAGTTCCAAATTTTTAGGGCTCAAACTTTAGAATTTGTCGCTCATGACAATTTAAAAAAAACACTGCTATGAGTGAAATGGCAATTTTGAGCCTGTCTGTGGCAATTTTTTTAAACTGTGACTTTTGCAGCAAATAACCATGATCAAAAGACATATTTCAAATATACAAATGCTAAATACTGGCAGATAATGTACACCAAGTGTACACATTTTGCCATTGTTTAGGAGCTTTACCAACCTATGGCAGTTTATATCTCAAAGACGGCAATTGCCACCAGTGCTGTCGTTAAGTTCGAGGCCTGCATTTTGGCTAGTTATGTTAGTGACACTGACTAGTTGATACACAACACACACACACAGTGAAAGACATGAATACAAACCGAGCTCCACCTCCCGCCTTTATGATGTTAACAAACATCTGAGCGACTTCCTTGTCGAATATCCGCACTCGCTCCCAGTCCAGCTTCAGAACCTTGCCATCAGGGTGCGTCACCTGCAGCCAAGTGGAGATTAATAACAGTCCTTAATACGCTATTAGTTAACATTCCAAACTATGTCATGACAAGCTGTATTACCCAATAAAATTGTCGTGGACAACCAATGGTGGTGTTTTTTAAAATTGTAGCGGGCAACAACTTCTTAAGTTTGAGCCCTGATGAGTGCACATTTATATGAAACAATCATTATATTACAAATTATAACTAACTGGAAAATCTTTTACTTTTACAAGATAGAACAAAGATTTAAATGCAACTTTAGATGGTATATTCACCGGCTTCAGTGGCGATGTGATTACATCATCAGCCCTACAGCTGGTAAGTACTAGGGTTCACACCCCAGTACAGGCTCCCACCTAGTCAAGTTTTTAACAGCTCAATGTGAAGGTGTAAGGCCACTATATAGAATTCTTTCTCACTAACAGTTAACCACCTTCATGGAGAGATAGCTTAGATAACTGAGGTGTGTGCCCAGGACAGCATGCTTGAGCCTTGGACATAAGCACAAAAATATATCAAAATGAAACGAACAAAATGGTACATTCCAGATGTTTAGTAATATGTATCATTGCTATCAAGCTGGTTTCTAGCACTCTCTTGGTTTGCAGTTGTCATTGTATTATTTTTGTACCTAATCAAGTTCCAGTTAAAAATACAGGGTGTCATCATTACATGGCTATTAACAAAAGTAAAATGTTGTGACTGAAATTTCAAGGTACAGGGCATTCAAAATGGTAATGTTTTATATGACAATTGTAGTCCACTTTAAACATGTATTTCTACCATCCCACACCATGTTATTTATTTTATTGGACAAAATCATTAATTTGATGGGTCCTGCAGTGAACCTATATTAATGGAAATAGCAGTGGTGTAGGCAGGATTTTGTATTGGGGGGAAGGGGGGGGGGGGCACTTGTGTTGTGGGATATGACACAGGAATCATTTTAAAGTTATTAATAAGTGAAAAGTTAAACATTTCCCGGGATTGGGGGGGCATGTCCCAGTGTCGTCCCCCCCCCCCCCCCCCCAGGGGCTACGCCACTGGGAAATAGTCCTATTAGGCTGACATTTGCTGGGGTGTTCTTTCATAAGCTACGGCCCTAGTACGGGCATTTTTTTAAAGTTTGCATTATTACCTAATATTATTTATTTAGGCTTAACCGCTAGCTGATGGACGGCAAATCAAATATTCAAATACATTTACATCGGGTGGCCCTTGTGTTATTGCAAATTCATTATGGGAGGGGGAGGGGGTCGTTAAAAATTGAGGTAAAAGCCAATGTCTGATACTGCATTACGCTAATGTTGAATAGTCCTTTGTTGATCTTTGGGTCATTTAATAATACGTAACGCAAAATCTTGCAGTTTCAATACCCCTCTCCCCGTGTAACGTTTTGTGACCGTGTCATATTTTACTTTGGGGTCTTTAGTAATACATATATGTTAAAATAAAATGGCAATGACTGGTTGCATTTTACTTTATGAATTAACATTACATTGCACAATAACCACTACCACAACCCCCCCCCCCCCCCCCCCCCCCCCCCCCAATTATGTTTTGTCACATCCCATAATTCCCACTCTCCTTAGTGCACGTTGCGTAGTTCTCAAATGACCCCATTATTCAATCGTAAATAATAAAGAACATACCGCTGGTCGGTAAATGTTATATTTGACCGGATCAACTTTATTAAGTTTCATTATCTATAATACGCAATCTAATAATCTCCCAGCAGAACTATTACATTGTAACAATGTTCAAACTCTCACGTGCTGTTCATCATATGATGTGACATCGGGTATGGCCATTACTTCAAAGGGAGTGAGTAGCACATTTAAATTAAAGGTAGGGTTTTTTCACTTAATTTACAACTACTGTAGTAACGTTTTTTGTTGTTTTTTTAATTACTAAAACCATACCAAAAATGATTTTTAAAAAAATAAAATAATAATAAAATATTTGAAAAAAAAGTACGAAACATATGTACACACCTTTTTATAAAATAAGATCGTCTGCTTAAAATAGCACAGCAAATGATAGTGCAGGGTGCACATTAAGTCAATACTTTACTTTCTACGTTCGTTCGGACTATGTAAATAGCGGATTGGACGTGTTGCGATAGATCCCAAATATGTGCAAATGGATGAATTAAAACAAAAAGTTGTATTCTTCTACCAAAACTGTATTATATCAGACAATGTAGGCATTATTACTAAAAACTACGACACAACAGACTGTATCAAAACTAATTTGCATATCCAGGTCAGACTTGTTCGTCGCGTGTTCGTAATCGATCGGAAAACCAAAACGAAACTTGTTCGATGTCAGTTTAAAAAAAAAAAAAAATACAATTAGCTAAATTTTAAAACATTTTTATGAGTTCAAGTATCCGCGATAAGAGCAACTTTGGGAATCTTTATTGGGAAACTGTTGGGTCGTAATTGGGAAAAGGTTTGATATTGGATTTGGAATTTACGTTAGGGGAATGGGGCCGTTCATCGGTCCCAAAATGTATGGTAGATTATACCCATCCGATAGGTACCTAAAGTGGGGTCAGTGGGGCAAAAAAAAAGCCTAAGTGTTCGGGTTGACAATACGGAAACCGAAAACGGCCGAAGTGATTCTCATTTACAAAAAAAAAAAAAAAAAAAAAAAAGACTGAAAAAATAATTTCCACAATTTCTCTGACGACGGAAATCCGTCTCACGATGGACAGTTAACAGCCATGTCATTATAAACTGTCACTACCCAGGTGGCTTCCAGTTTGAAACAGAGTGTGGTCGTCATATATTCTCCTTACCCACTTCAGTTTAAAAACTGGGTGTGGTGATCATATTCAAACACTGGGTCATCATAAAACCCAATGGTTTCCAGTTTAAACGAGAGGATGCGATCATGACATATTCTCACCTGAACCTCAATGACCCAGTAGGGTTCCGGTTTGAACGACTGAATGCGATCATGACATATTCTCACCTGAACCTCAATGACCCAGTAGGGTTCCGATTTGAACGACTGAATGCGATCATGATATATTCTCACCTGAACCTCAATGACCCAGTAGGGTTCCTGTTTGAACGACAATGCGATCATGACATATTCTCACCTGAACCTCAATGACCCAGTAGGGTTCCGGTTTGAATGACTGAATGCGATCATGACGTTCCACACAGAAGCCAAGAGTTGGAGTCTGACATGGCCCATAAGAAATCAGCGTACTGTCCAAATCTCCATACTTGCCCTGTAAACATAACATCAAAAATCAAAAGGCTTGGTTAATGTTAAACGTTTTAAAAGTGATATAAAGTCTGCCTCACAGAATGATACATTTCTAGTACTGTACTGTCCTTTTACTCTCCCTCACTTCTCTCTCGAACATCTAGATCAATAATTGGTTGGGTTTTTTAAATTATACATGTACATAAAAAAAACATTTCAGTAGGTTTACAAACCTAAAGAATTTATCTCTATGTTTACAAACCAGAAATAACTTATCAATGGCTTCACAACCCTAAAAGAACTTATCACTCATTTAAAAAACCTGAAAGGAATATCACTAGGTTAACAAACCTGAAAAAACTTGGTCTGAAAGCGAGTGAAAGCACATCCAATTCTGAGGTCGAGCTCCTGTCTGGCATCGACAGAGAGAGATTCGTTCTTGTTGGGTTCACCAAGCTGATGCATCGCACGTTTAATGTCCGTCTCGGTGATCGCACTGAAGTGAGCCCGGTAGATTTGCTACACAGAATATAAATATACTAAAATAAGCTCTGCTGATTTGTTACGCAGAATATAAATACACTGAAGTGAGGTCGGTAGATCGTTACACAGAATATAAATACACTTCTATACAGAATATAAATACACAGAATGAGCTAGGTAGATTTGCTACTTAGAATATAAATACACTTCTACACAGAATATAAATACACTGAAGTGAGCTCGGTAGATTTGCTACACAGAATATACATACACTGAAGTAAGCGCAGTAGATTTGTTACACAGGATATAAATATACTGAAGTGAGCATGGTAGATTGCTCCACAGAATATAAATACACTTCTACACAGAATATAAATACACTGAAGTGAGCATGGTAGATTGCTCCACAGAATATAAATACACTTCTACACAGAATATAAATACACTGAAGTGAGCGTGGTAGATTGCTACGCCGAATATAAATACACTGAAGTGAGCTATATTAGATTTGCTACACAGAATATAAATACACTGAAGTGATCTTGGTAGATTTGTTACACAGAATATAAATACACTGAAGTGAGCGCGGTAGATTTGCTACAGACAAAATATAAAATATTTCATACACAGAATTGAGCTCACTAGGTTTGCTACAAACAGAATATACAGGGCTTGAACTTTAGAATTTGTCTCCCACAGCAATTTAAAAACTAAATTGCTGTGAGTGAAATGGACCATCAATGGCAATTTAAAGCCTGCCCATGGCAATTGAAAAACTGAGAAGACTTTTGCAGCAAATAAATAAGACTGAAAGGTTATTTTGCTGTATGTAGACATATTTTAAATGTACTAATGTTATATACTGGCATTTAATGTACACACGGTGTAAACATTTTGCCATTATTGAGAAGCTTTACCAACGGCACTTCTGTGCCATCGGTGATGGTCCCGACTTATGGCAATTTATATCTCAATGACAATTGCTGTAGGTGCCATCGTTAAGTTTGAGCCCTAAATATAAATACATTGCAGTGAGCTTAGTAGACCTGCTACAATGAGAATACACTGAAATAAGCGTGGTAGATTTGTTACAGACATAACATAAATACACTGAATTGAATTTGGTACATTTTCTACAGATAGAATATAAATACACTGAAATGAACTTAGTACATTTCTACAAAGAAAAGAATTCCATCTCAGAACCATCCAGTCACCATCTGGTTGGACTGGTAGGGGACCAATAAACAATGTTTAGTACGTACCTGTCCCTGTACTCTGTTCATGACTGGTTTGACACAATCAATCACCTCAAAACAAATGTTTTCTCCTTCTTTGTCACAGTCCAGCCACAGAACAAGGAAGTCCATACCCTGACCCTATAACAGAGAGAAAAACGTAACATGGTCTTCAAAAGTACACATATGAAGCTGCGTTATAAACTTCTCATAACAGAACCAACAAAACATGTGTTTCATTTAATGATACCACTACAGCACATTGATTTATTGGATGTCACATGATTTTCACATATAGTCTTGTAGAGGAAACATGTTACATTTTTCCATTTGTAGCAAGGGATCTTTTATATGCACCATCTCAAACAGGACAGCACATACCACTGGCTAGAATGAATAATGTCTCAATGGGCCCACTGATGGGGATCGATCCTAAACTGAACACGTGTCAAGTGAACACTTTACCACTGGGCTACGTCTCGCCCATGTAACAAAACATGGACATAAGCCTTTTTTTATAAACTTGTCAAGCTTTGACAGTCATAAGCTTAATATTAACAGACATTTGGTCCAACACAAAATGAAGTATATATTTGTGTTGAATCAGTTTCATGCTGTCTATTAATAATACTAAGAATTCTAAATAATACTATCTATACACCTTGACCGTCTTCAGATAGTCTGCTGTTATTGGCCAATGTTCCAAACAACCAACGCTGTGATTTTAGTATAAAAATTTACCCTGCAAACTAATCACCAGATGATGTTAATGTTTGTTTTGTTTAACAACACCATATAGATTAATTAATCATCGAACACCAGATGAATAATCCAGTCCCACTGTGTTTACTTAATGCTAACTGTCACAATGTTATCAATAATTTATTACAGAATATTACCGTGACCGATTATGAACACAGACAGCTAATGCAATAAGTACAATTCAATTAAAATGTTCCAGGCATATAAGTATATTTAAGCACCAGTGTCTGTAACTTGTGTTGCAGTTCTGACAAATGTTATGTGTACATGTATGTACAGGTATGCGAAAAGAAAATGGTACATCATGCTGGGGGTTGATTTATTCTAGTAAAGATCACTTTTACCTCTTTCGCCAAGAAAGCTGGCATCCTCAGATTGGGTGTTGCTTCTTTCTTCTGTATTGTAGCAGTGAATAATTCAACCTACAACAATAATAAAGCACATGTCAGTGTCCATGACAACAATTCCGCCTACAATAACAAGCATTCTGTGACTACTGCTATTAAACCAATATGTCCCCTACCATGCCCAAAATGTTTTCTTATCTCCTAATTAAGCTTTAGCCATAACTGTGGAAAATGGGTCATGAAAATGAAATGTGGTCTATAACAGTAATAAAGCTATACAAAAAATGTATGGATACGTAAGTCTTTCCCATTCCTTTAAAGGGGAGGACAAGTCAAATATGAGCCTTATGTATTGGAAAGATGTATACCTGGACCACTGACACATATTGACACTTTAAGAAATGAAAAACGCATATTTTTAGAGGCGCTTCCCTTTGATTAATTGGACTTGTAAAACAACTTGATTTGATAATATAATAAACTATTTAACTAAATATATTTAAATTTGTATTAATAGAACGAAATGGGGCTATAGTATTTTCCTCTCTTAACAAATCCAAAGAAAAAATGCATATTAGCAGGCTATGTAGGAGAAAAAAAACGACTACTCACAATACCAAGTGATCATTTTCTTTTTGGGGGGGCTACGTAATTGGTCAGTTCTGTGATTTTAGATGGGAAAGTCTACAGTACTTAATCAAGAGTTTTACAGAATTATTTACAGTAATAAAGCATGATGGCTGATAATGTCCATTATTATTTTAGGGGGTGACTGGTCATCTCACAATACCCGGTGATATTATTAATATTGGCATGTATTTTTGTGTCTAGACAACATTAATTAATTGCCATGACTGCTTACCTTCCAAATATACACCTGTCAATCAGGAATCACACGTGCAGACCACGGAACGAATAGACCAATTAACTAAGAAAACACTCCAATTATCATTTCAGTATATAGGTTAATGCATGGACAAAACATGATACAGTTACTTTGACCATTTTGACAATGGTGGTTTATTTTGTATTAAAAAATAATATATGTACTTATTGCTGGCTTACAGAAAATTGCAATGCATGCCTGTTTCATTATCACTCTAAAAATCAGGTATGTTTGTTTCATCAGTTCTAAGACTAATTCCCGACGTGACGAGTTAAGTACTACATAACTACCAGCTTGCTGTTCAATGCGATGGAACAAAATGGCTGAGCCTGTTATATATAATAGCCATCACATTTAACAGTTTTATTAATTAAATATAATAATATACTAATTGATATTATGCAATAATGTGCATTATATATCTTGAATATGCATACAAGTTCAAAAGCCTTGCATGAGCATTCCTTTAAAGAATATGGAGGTAAGATTGGGGCTTTAAAAATAATATTTTAATGTCATCATAACAAATTACCGGATCAACTTTATCCCAGTTATTATATTTGCCAATGAAGTCAACTCCCATCACATGGCCACACACAGACGTCATTTTAAATTTGACGTTTTCTCCATTAAATTTCCCAGCGTATTCGTGAACTGAACAAGCACCATTCATTCCTTTTCTACTGTTCATGTTCCCATTTGACAGGATCTTTGCTACAGCTTGAGCCAGCGAAGGTTTCTCGGCAACCATCAACACAGTACGCATGATGACTGATTAAATGAGATTACTAGAAATCATAGATGATGATAATTTTTGTTGTTAAAAAGTTTTTAATGTAAATTTTCTATCTGTCTTCGAAGATGCCGGTCTACAAATTTTTATAATTTGTTACGTTTGTTTATTGAATATCTAGAAGACCAGTCTACGAAATACGACTTGTCGTAAAGCGTCACGAGGCGCCAAGTTCAAGTAAACAAAAATGTCGTTTTGAGTTGCGCCTTTCTTCTGTCACTCGATTTTGTGTTGGTTATGTCGATTTACATAATTCTGTAATTGTATGTCAGGATCCCGAAAAGGGTTTGGTTCACTCTGAACAGTGAATTTAAAAATGTCGAGTCAAGAATCGGTAAATCATGATGAATCAACATTAGAACAACATAGTAAGCTTATAAAAGTTTGTTTTTGTTTAACGACACCACTAGAGCACATAAAGTCATTGATTTATTAATCATTGGCTATTGGATGTCAGACATATGGTAATTTAAAAAAAGTAGAATTAATTTTCTTGTGTTATGTCCGAAAATAATTTGGTCATTAAAGGCTAATTAGTAATTATGAACAGTTCGTCCGAAGTTGAAGTTTGTCAGATTAAAAAAATAAATAAATTATAGCCAAATGTTACCAACGTTGAGGGCACAATATTTTACGCGAACCGCCGTTCTGTTCGCGTGTCGGTTACGCAAAATTAAATTTACACGAACTGCAAACTGGTTACGTTAAGAAATTAAAACTTGCAAACTTCACGATTACAGGACGTTTAATCAAGCAGACATACTACTAGTATTCCGACAAATGTTTTAGGCTGAACTTTAGATGCGTGATGCGCAGCAAATCAGTAAACAACATTATATTTCAACAGTTGTAATTTGCAACCAGTCTAAAGTAAATGTTCGGTATAGAGTCGAGCCAAAAGCTTTAAAGAAATGTGCTCAGACCGCTGGGGATGGCTAAATTATCTGCTGCTATTTTATCTCTAAAGGAATTTATGTAGACATAATATTCGATTGCCTATAATTTTACATATATGTTAAAAACAGTTTTAACATAAACAGGAATCCAAAGTGTCACAATTTTTTTAAAATACTAACATCGCATAATGAGCTTTAAAAAAACAAACATTTGGAACGTTACTGTAGTATAGAAGTACCATTGATAAAGTGAAAGTAGCGTAACCACAGCAAACGAAAAAAGGAATCCCTCCAAATGATTATGTATCTATTTCAAAGGCGTAGCGCCCATTACGCATGTGCGTAATGCAAAAACATAATCCGGGAATAGGTCGATGTTGTATTGAATTGTTTTATAAAATGTCCAATAAAATTGACTCTAAAAAAGATAGAAAAAAAATGTCTCAGAAAAGGCTCAGAATGCATATACAACGGTTCTGAGTTTCAAAATGTTCACAGGGGGAGGCCTCCCGAATCCCCTGGCTCGGGCACGCCTTTGGCGTACGTAATACTAAAAAAATGTCTGGTTACGCCCCTGTATTTTGTTTCAGTACTGGGGTCGATATTCAGTTCTTTTATAATATTGTTAACTTTAGAAAGCATTAAAGACTTTTTTTTTCTTTCTTTTTTGTAAAATCTTTTCTTTTGTATTTGTTTTAACTTTATGTTTGAGCTAAAAAATATGTATTTAAAATATAATTTCAATGTAATTTTGAGGTAACCGATCAGGTAACCCACGGGTTACGCAAATATAATTCACGTAACCGAACAATTGGTTACCTAGGTAAAAACCACGTGAACCCACTTCCGGTTACCTCAGATTTCGAAATATTGTCCCCTGAACGTTACTAGGATGGTTGGTTTAGCCCTGAAAAGGGCTATCAGGGCAGTGTTCTGGAGGCAAAGTGACGCAGCACCAGGGTGTGGCCGATGATGATGATGTCCAAATAGCTTCACGTGAACACCCTGCACAGCATCTCATGGATTGCCGTGTCCGTGTTATCGTCCCTCACGTAGGCCTGCTTGTAGAGGCCATCGTCAGCCTGGTTGCATGGCCACCAGCATTCCAATCGATCATATAGACGTGGAAGCTGCCCCGCTGGTTGTCTTAGTGATGCAGGAATTTGTCTCTGGATGGCTACGTTGGCAATTGGTCTATAGTTGAACTATGGACCACCAGGTTGATTCAGCACTACACTGCTGCTGTTGCCTTGTCTGTTGCGGCTGGTCAGCTTGCAGTACTGGTGTTGGCAGTCTTTGGCTCGGTCATCTCTGTCACCTCAAAAGTCCATTAAAAGGGCTGTTTGTTGATGGGGTTGAGTCATGGGCTGAGGAAGGTCCATGCTGTCTGCGCGTCAACCTTGATCTGTTGATGTGAGGCCAGTCTGTGTGCCAGTGACTGGATTCACAGCTTCGGAGGAACCGCCACCGCTGGATTAGCCACCAATTTGGCCCCCCCATGCCGCTCCTGGAGCTGTCTTCCTCTTAACTGCTGGTTGTTGGTGGGCCCCATACACCAAGGTGACATAGGCCTGGTCGCCAATGTAAGAGACGCAGAACTCTGCGAGCTCTCCCAAAGTCTGGATCATAGCCCCCAAGGTGGCTGGGGGGTAATCTACAGAGAGAAGTGGGAATTGATTTTTGTATTACTAACAAGAGATCTGTTAGATACACCATCCCACAGCTGGCGTATTCTGACAGTAAGAGAGCTATGGTCTGTCCCATCTTCCTACAAAAATATTTTTTGTAAATAATTTCAGAAGAAAAGTAAAAGTGTTTTAAAAATAACAAAAAAATGCTTTTTTTGCATCCAATTTAGAAAACAATAAGCTCAAAAATAAATAACTTGTAAATTCCACCGCTAAAAAAAGGGTATTCTCTTTAGGACAGTAGTTGGTGACATGCTCAGGGTTCTTACACGTCCTGGAAATCATGGAATGTCCTTAAATTTTGTGATTTTAAAATCCAGGCCTGGAATGTCCTGGAAAAAGCATTAAATTTTATTGTGTCCTGAAAATTTAGGCCAAACCTTCTGTGTGGGGTTTTTTCCCCGCATTTTTACTTTTGTTGTCCTCATAACCAGTCTAAATTCAGACAACAATTTGTTATAATAACATTCATTGATTGAACATTTCATGTCCTGGAAAAATAAAAACATGTTCTGGAAAAGTTGTGGAAATGTTCTTGAATTTTATGGTTTTTTCAAGTGTAAGAACCCTGATGCTTCTTCTTATAGTAATTACTATTTGAAACATGTTTTCAGGGAACTCAAAAATGATCGATGTAAAGGTATTTAACGTCAAACATACCATTTGGTAGGAAGTTATTGCACAGCGCCATAGTGGTTAAGTGTTTATCAAGCATTGTTGTTAGGAAAGCAGCGATGTCTTAAATATATTGGTTTCCTGTTGTTGGGAGTTTGGCTTTTGTGATCTCATGTTGTGGTTAATAAAGTTGCGGATGAAGTCGCTATTGTACTGTTACTTGTGATTAGGTTCTGTGCTATGAACATTCCATTATTACTGGCGTGGTGGCAGCGAGATCGACTCTCACGCTTCGTATTCGAGCACACATACATATTGTAAAGGACCGGCCCGGCAAATAACGTTGAGGTATTTGTCACGGTAACAATCCCAAACATGGCTAACACACACAGAGCCCCCAAACAATGGTGTTTATCGAAATCAGAGACAGTAAACTCGTTTGAGAACTGGAAACAAAATCTATCATACACATTATCATTAGACCCCAATTTCGCCCCCTTTCTTGTCGACTGTGTCACATGGGGCAAGAAAACATGTACATCTTCTTTTCGGGTTTCGCTAATGATGACAAGGATGTTCCAGAAGCCAGACAACGCACAGCGGCGCACAAATTTACCATTTTAGAATTGATGTTGGGCCAAATTGCCAATTCTGCCCCATTATTTCATGCAACACAATCATCAAAAACTCTACATCAATGGACAGTATTTGGCAAGTCATACGGCTTCATTATGGCTTTCAGTCCACTGGTGGACGCTTTCTAGATTTTTGTGACATCCATCTCCTCCCAGATGAACGCCCTGAAGACCTATTCCAACGTCTGTCTGCCTTCATGGAAGACAATCTTCTACGTCGTAACTGTGGCATTACCCACCATGGATCAGTGATCAAAGAGGACGAAGAGTTATCTCCTTCACTGGAAAACTTTATAGTTCTGACATGGCTCCGATTGTTGCATAATGATTTACCACGTCTAGTGAAACAACATTATGGCACTGAATTACGATCAAGAACTCTCTCCTCCATCAAACCAAAAATCTCTCAGGCTCTCTCGTCTTTACTAGATGAACTTCACACATCTGAAGAGATTAAAGTTATGCGAACCGCTCCGCCACTATTTAAAGACTAACAAAAATCTTACCTTAACCGGCAGACTATAACATCTTCAAAAAAACATTCTCTTCCTTCTAAAGTGTGCCCACTATGCCAAACAGCAGGACGTGTAAATTACAATCACTTTCTTAGTCAGTGCTCACACCTCCCACTAGCTGATCGGAAATACATGGCACGAGCTAGACAAATTGCCCACATACTTGACGACTCTGAATCTGACAATGATGACAACCTTACTTCCCAGAATGGGTTACCTACTTGCACACATAGCACTACTGCCTGCCGTGTTCAAGTCAAACAGTCACCATATATGACAGCCTTTTATGGCCATCGTGTGGCCCGACTTACAATCGACAGCAGAGCCACTGGCAATATGATACGTCTGTCTGCTACAAAGATGCTCGGAGTCGACATACATAAAAGTTCCCATTATGCTCACCAAGCAGATGGTCTGTCTTCTTTAAAAGTTGTAGGCGAAACCCGGTTCACTGTTGTCCGTGACAGTCGCGAATTCCTATTTGAGGGACTTGTTGTTGAAGACCTTGATGTAGACACACTAGCAGGCATTCCCTTCATGGAACAAAATGATGTGACCATCCGCCCAGCCAAACATGAAATCATCCTTGGAGATGGCAGTACTTACCTATATGGGTCGCATAGTACCGCTCCTCATCACACAGTCCGTCGTACCCATGTGTTACATGTTCCAAGAACATTATCTACTATCTGGCCGGGTGAGTACATCGAAGTGGAGCTCCCACAGGACTTATCTACTAGTGATGATGATTTTGCCGTAGAACCACGCTTAGACAATTCGTCACTCCCTGACACCACCATGTGGCTTTCTCCAGATATCTTCACCAGTGTTGCAGGCAAGATCCGTATTCCCAATCTCACTGATCAACCACAGACTTTAAAATGGCATGAGCATTTCTGTCAGGTACATGCAGTGTCCATTCCTACAGAAGTTGATGTCAACTCTTCACAATCTCCTTCATGTGACAAATCTGTAGATAATTTACATCGCATTCTGATACTGTCCACTTAGATCCAGATAACATACTTCCAAAGGATATGTTAACTAAGTTCAAAACCCTGTTACATTAGTATGATGAGATTTTCAGTCCTGTCAACACAGGATACAACGGCGCTTCGGGGCCTTTTCAGGCAGTTGTGAACATGGGCCCTGTACAACCTCCTCAAAGTAAGGGCCGCATCCCTCAGTATTCCCGTGACAAACTAGTCGATCTTCAAAACAAATTTGATGAATTAGAAGAACTAGGAGTGTTCCGACGTCCGGAAGATGTGGGTATTACCGTGGAATACCTTAACCCATCGTTCTTAGTCAAGAAAACTAATGGAGGGTTTCGGCTAGTCACAGCTTTCGCAGATGTAGGCAGATACAGCAAACCTCAACCTTCACTTATGCCAGATGTTGATTCAGTTCTTCAACGCCTTGCATCATGGAAGTACATAATTACAACTGATCTCACACATGCATTCTACTAGATTCCATTGGCACGTCACTCTATGAAGTACTGTGGTGTGGTGACACCATTCAAGGAAATTCGTGTGTATTCCAGATGTGCTATGGGTATGCCTGGTTCTGAAACTGCCCTTGAGGAGCTCATGTGTTGAATTCTTTGCCATCTCTTACAGGAAGGTATCGTCACAAAGTTGGCTGATGATTTGTATTGTGGAGCTGATACCCTCGATGACCTTTTGGCTACTTGGCACCGTGTGCTTGATGCTCTCCAAGTCAATAATATCAAGCTATCGCCCAATAAGACTGTCATCTGTCCTTTTATCTGTTATCATTGGTTTCCTGTTGTTGGGAGTTTGGCTTTTGTGATCTCGTGTTGTGGTTAATAAAGTAGCGGATGAAGTCGCTATTGTACTGTTACTTGTGGTGATTAGGTTCTGTGCTATGAACATTCCATGATTACTGGCACAGAATTTATATAGATTGGTCTCTGACCATCAGAGAGTGTTGATAATTGTCCAAATGTCCGTCTAGTTCTCTTACTGGACATCACAGTACTCTGGCTACATTTTATAGACAGGATAGCACATACCACCAATGGCACTTGATCTAAAAATTTATTTTAGTTTTATTGGATCTTGCCCTGTCACAATATAGTATATTGCCAGTTGTGTGATGCTGGCAGTGGTTGGGACATGGTCAAGGGAAAACACAAAACGTTGGGTGTACTGAGGGAGAGTGATCTTATTGCCATTGCACCTCAGGTGAACACTCTTCAATTCAGCTGCAGGATGCATCCCGTCTCTTGTTTCAAAGTTTAGTTGATTTGTTTTAAGAGCCCATTGGTTATCGGATGTCAAACATTTGATAATGTCTTAGAGGAAGCCTGCTACATATTTCCATATATGTATTTTGTTTTCAAAATCTTAATTAGCAATATTTCTAGTCAAATTGATTAGCAACTACTGTTTAATGTCTTAAAATTATGGAGCACATCACAATGTGACACTGAACAAAACGTTCCCTGACTATTTTCTTTTTATTAGTATATAAATGCCCTTTCCTTCAGACAAGACGGCACATGCATGTACCACAGCCTTCTTGTTTTGACAAAGATACTCTGTAACTACCGTAACCAATTGAATTGTTTAATCACAGTATTAATTACCAATATGCACAGTGTGCAATTTTTGGCAAGTGTGGGAGCCCGGTACTTGTAAGAATTATGTCAGAATCACAGACTTTTAACAGACTGAAGTTTGGCAGGCTCCTTTACATGACTGATGATAAGTAATTAATAGGATTTTTTAATAATAATAATATAAAAGTGAGTTGTACATGTATGTGATTTAAAAAAAAAAATTGAAGTTTGATTATATTACAGAATCATCCAAAAGATATCCAGTGAAAGTTTGGCATAAACATTTGTAACTTACTGTTCTGTTACCTGTCGAAATTCAGCTACATACATGTTTAATAAAACAAAATACAAGATTTGTAATAAAATAACTGAAATCAATGACGATAATACAGAGTTTGCAAAATAAAATGGGTTTTTTTTATGGAGTTTTAAAATTATTATGGTAGGGATCGCTGTTTTGGTGTCAGCCTTACTATATATCTTGCCAGTATCCTTTTGATAACTTTCACACCAAAATTGTATACTGATACCAAAATACAATTATTCAAAATGTGTTCAGTTATTCATTTTATTCAACTCATATTCATGTTGTTTGAAATATGTAGACTATATCCAGCATTATCTTTGACAGTTTACTTCATACTGTGTTAAAATGTTTTCTGTTTTCAGGGATTCTCTGTGACTATGCTTTGAAGATGCATGAGATTGATCTCATACAGATACTTCTTGAAGAGGACGAGCAAGAACATTTCTCTGTAGCCATCGAGTTAGTATTATAGTAACAATTGCTATTTCTGGTGCAGGCTGGTGTATTGTGTTTTTTGGTGCAGGCTGGTGTATTGTGTTTTCTGGTGCTGGCTGGTGTATTGTGTTTTCTGGTGCTGGCTGGTGTATTGTGTTTTCTGGTGCTGGCAGGTGTATTGTGTTTTCTGGTGATGGCTGGTGTATTGTGTTTTCTGATGCAGGCTGGTGTATTGTGTTTTCTGATGCAGGCAGGTGTATTGTGTTTTCTGATGCAGGCTGGTGTATTGTGTTTTCTGATGCTGGCTGGTGTATTGTGTTTTCTGATGCAGGCTGGTGTATTGTGTTTTCTGGTGCTGGCTGGTGTATTGTGTTTTCTGGTGCTGGCTGGTGTATTGTGTTTTCTGATGCAGGCTGGTGTATTATGTTTTCTGGTGATGGCTGGTGTATTGTGTTTTCTGATGCTGGTTGGTGTATTGTGTTTTCTGATGCTGGCTGGTGTATTGTGTTTTCTGATGCTGGCTGGTGTATTGTGTTTTCCAGTGATGACTTGTATGTTTTTGGGGTTTTTCTGGTGATGACTGGAGTGTTGTTTTTCGTGTGATGACTCATGTGTTGTGTTTTCCTGTTATGACTCGTGTGTTGTGTTTTCCAGTGAGGACTCATTTGTGTTGTGTTTTCCAGTGAGGACTGGTGTGTTTTGTGTTGGGGGTTTTTCAGGTGATAACTGGTGTGTTGTGTTTTCCAGTGCTGAAGTGTTGTGTTTTCGGTGATAATTGGTGTGTTGTGTTGTCCAGTGCTGAATGTTGTGTTGTTTTTTCAGGTGATGACTGGTGTGTTTTGTGTTCTCCTCATCAGACTGGGGTGTTAATTATTTGATGCGTTGTGTTTTTCAGTGCTCTGACCCTGTTTGAGAGTGACATGACGGTATGTGATGTGCTGCTGACGAACTCGCACAAGATTCTTCCCGTGTTTGACACAAGTCTCAAACGAGCCCAGCACATCATCCTGGCACGACATCAACAGAACAAGCACATGGTGGGTCCTTTAACAATTTGCTTGTTAAATTTGTCTTTAATAAACCATTGTTTACAAAACTTTGAAGTGCTGACTCCACATTTTAAAACATTTCTAGACTAACTACATGCTATTTGTATCCATGTGAGTGTTAAAGCATAGATCTATATGTAACCTTTTTACAGGGCCAGTGCTTTCCACAATGCTATAACATTTTGCAAGCTATGACCTGTTAACAAAACTACCCTAATGTTTGCTTGGTGAGAACTGGTGGTCTTCAATTGATTCATTGTAATTGAAAATTGATTGGTTGGGATCTACCGATGTGATGATCAGGGAGCCTACAGACAATGAATTTTGTAAAACTACTTTCATCAACTTTTTAGGTGTTTTTTAAAGCATATACTGGCATTAACCTCTACCTTTATCATGAGGTTTGTATGTTCATGAAAAAAGTTAATAACTGTTAACACTATAACAGGCCACAATTCTGTTATCAAATAAAAACAAATATTCCTTTACAATGTTCCCATCTGAGATAATGTTGAGTTTATCAGCCAATAATCCTGATTTAGTATTACAAGACAGATTCATGTCACAGTAACTGAGGTAATTCTAGATTTTATTATTTGTACTTTGTTTGCTTTCCATGTAGATGGTGAAAACCAACGTTCATGCTCGTGTCATGGCTCTTCCTGTGTGCCCGGAACTGACCCGCACAACGTTACCGCGAACGTCGGACATTGGGGCCTTTCTCTCGGTCACTGGTACGTGTTTCTGTCTTTAGTACATTTATTCCTGCTTGTTGATTTTTCGTGACTCTTTGCTTTTATTGTCAGTTTACTGTGTGATTATCGTTCTGCTTTGCCTCTTGTTTTTTTTAGATGCTTTACGGTTGTTCAGATGCTAATAATACATTTTGGTTTTTTAAGCTGCCAGTGTCCATCTATTTTTAGTAGAGTGGGATTGATGTGTAATACATGTATTTTAGTGGAGTGTAAAGGTTAAGATGCTGTCAGCTATTCTGATGAGGAATTGGGGTGGGGAAGGGGTTGACATGCTGTGATGGATCATTAACTGGATTGCCATTGTTATCGTTTTTTATTCAGATGGAAGCCAGGTGCATTTCACATAGTATATACATAGCATGTACATAGTATGTAAATATAGATTTTGGAAAATATTGAAAGTGATTATTTTTTGCAAGACCTAGTGAGTTTTGAAAAACTTTTATTTTTGATTTTGTATACATGAAAAATGTTTGAAAATTTGTCATAAATTCAAGTGTTAAAATTTATTCTGTGGAAAAATGTTTGATACTGTATATCAGGAGCTATATTATCAGTCCTCTACATTAACTTTTCCACCTAGGAGCCAGATGGCACCTACTTGTATTTTTATATATGTGACCAAATCGGTCACAATATAGAGGGCTGTTTGTATGCGGTTTTGTAAAGACCCGGGGCGGGATGTAACCCAGTGGTAAAGCGCTCGCTCAATGCGCGGTTGGTCTGGGATCGATCCCCATCAGTGGGCCTATTGGGCTATTTCTCGTTCCAGCCAATGGACCACAACTGGTATATCAAAGGATGCCAGATAACCATAAAAAAAATGTGTTGAGTGCGTCATTAAATAAAACATTTCTTTCTCTTTTTTTGTAAAGGTCCATTCAGGACTGCTGAAAGTGTAGTTTGTTTGGTAGGTTGTTTCTTTCCTCTCACTGTGGACTATGAAAGGTGATACACTCCTCTCCATTCTCGATCCTAGGTGATTTACTGCTGACATTTATTGTAATAACTTATGAAACAATACTTTGAGAATGAACTTCTCTTCCTCTTTTTTTTCAGGCACAGTTATCAGAACTACAGTAGTTCGACTGTTGGAATATGAAAAGGAGTATGTCTGTACAAAGTGTAGAAATGTATTTGCCATACAGGTTAGTAGTAGGCATGGCTGCAGAAAGTACTTGCCCGCTCGCCAAATGCAAGTAAAAATTCTGACGGACGAGTTTAAAAAAAGGGTCTATCTGTCTTTTTTATTTCATTTGTGGTATGGTGTTAATAATGTTTTGTCAATATATATATGTATATCATTTGAAGTGAAGACACTGTATATTATAATATTGTTAATAATAAATTGTTCTATAGACTGGTGGACTAGTAGAAATTCTGGCAGGTTAGTAAAAAAAAAAATTCTGTTCCGACGGGCCAGTTAAATATTTTCCATTTCTGCACCTCTGGTAGGATAAAACAAGTTGTTTTCTGTCCTTATTTCTCAGGTTGTATGCAGTCTTTTTTAAGAATTAGTCTAATATATCTACCATATTTTCCGGCTTATTACACGCACTGGTGTATAAAGCGCACCCCTTGTTTTTAGACCAAGTTCCGTCCTTTGTTCGTACATAAACCGCACCTTTAAATAAGCCGCATTTAAAATAAAGCCACAATCTTAATTACAGTTAATTATTGTTTGTATTTAATAATAATAAAGAGATCCATTCTCCCTTAAATTCAAACAATAAATAATTGTTGATTGTGTTGCTTTCAGTTTCATTTCACATAATGGGAAAGTTTTGTAAACAAAACACCGTTGACAAACCCCACTATTTTTACGAAAATATGAACAAGAACTTGATAATGCTAATTTTGTAATCTTGCATTAGTTGCAAAGACAAAAAAAAATACATTATAATATTTTATTTGTCCCAGTATGATTACAAAGTGTGAACCAAAAAAAAGGGGCACAAATAAAAATTACTAGTAGATCTACTCACTCGATTGCAAAACACACGTTTCTCTGTAACCTAACTAGCGTGCCGTGTGCAAAAATTACATAGTCAAACGAGGTCGGGTCAAGCTGGATATATGGCAGTGAACCAAAACTAAGCACAGTCCTATCAATCGTTTACAGTTTTGACATTGTTTTATAACTTTTAAACAACAGCCTTTAATATATATATATATATATATATATTTGCCGAGAATTATATATGTATAATTACATGCAATATAACGAAATACATTACAACAACGTTATGCTCTGTATAATTTAGCGGGCTAATTAGATTGAAAATGTCGACATTTAATACAAACATTATAGGTACTCCGATTATGTGATTTTAATTCGCAAGCTTCGTACTAAACTTAAATTTTGATATATTAATTAAAAACATTACAAACAGGTTAGAAACAGTGGCGTTAAAGATATCAAGAAACTGTTTTGATGTCCTTGTTAAGGTCCGGCTTTTGCAATTGGCTATAAATGGCCATGACATTGTAATTGTATCATGTGACATTGTTTAGGCTGCCACTGGCTTTTTATCTGCAATATCGAACATGCAAGTTGGGTGTGTTTACTACAAAGTATAACAACACTACTTTGTATAATATGAGGAAAGTTACTTCATTTTAGAACATCTGACAAACACATTTGATACACTACTAACAATAAATGTTACAGAAATCAAATTTAAAAAGTTCACGGACGAGTCCATTTTTGAAACTGTAAGTATAACAATGCACAAGTGATGTATTGTTTCTAGCCTGATTAGACTATTAATAAAGAGCCATTCCATTGTAATACTTCAGTCCCAGTCATTTAGTATGCTATAATATTATTATGAGAATGAAAAAAAAAAAGTTCTGGTTTATATGCACAGCGGTTACCGTAAAATTCATAAATAAAGCGCACCGTTTTATAAACTACACCTTGCAATTCACAGTAAAAAAGTAGCGGCTTATATCCCGAAAAATACGGTATATTGCTTAAAATATTGTTTGCACTGCATAAAATGTATTCCTATTTCTATTTAAGTATTCATTTAGGTATGTTCTATTTTACTACATAATATGCAGACATTTATCTTGGTATCTGTGTTGATTTTTCAGTCAGATTTTGAACAGTATTACAATGTTTGTAAACCCATGAAATGTCCCAATGAAGCGTGCAGTTCTACAAGCTTCACAATGCTCAATGATAAAGGTAAGTATAAACAACTATTAAAGAATTATTTTCATACGCCCATCTTTGAATTGGTAACTGGTTTTTTACTGTTAGGCTGTGCCCCTATGAACTGCTAACTGGTTTGGGGTTTTTTTTACTGTTAGGCTGTGCCCCTGTGAAATGTAACTGTTTTGCTGTTAGGCTGTGTCTCTGGGGATTGTTAACTGTTTTTACTGTTAAGCTTTGCCCTTGTGAAGTGTTAAGAGGTTTTTTTACTGTGCCCTTGTGGATTGTTAACTCTTTTTGTTTTTAAGCTGTACCTCTATTGAATTGTTACCATAGCTGGATTTTTTAATTTTTAGGCTGAGAAATATTAAATCCTTGTGCCCTTGTGAAATTTTGTTAACTGGTTTTGTTAGGCTGTGCCCGTGTGAAATGTTAACTGTTTTACTGTTAGGCTGTGCCCCTGTGAAATGTTAACTGTTTTACTGTTAGGCTGTGCCCCTGTGAAATGTTAACTGTTTTACTGTTAGGCTGTGTCCCTGTGAAATGTTAACTGTTTAACTGTTAGGCTCTGTCCCTGTGAAATATTTAACTGTTTTACTGTTAGGCTCTGTCCCTGTGAAATATTAACTGTTTTACTGTTAGGCTGTGAAATGTTAACTGTTTTACTGTTAGGCTGTGCCCCTGTGAAATGTTAACTGTTTTACTGTTAGGCTGTGCCCCTGTGAAATGTTAACTGTTTTACTGTTAGGCTGTGCCCCTGTGAAATGTTAACTGTTTTACTGTTAGGCTGTGCCCCTGTGAAGTGTCGAAACTACCAGGAGGTGAAAATCCAGGAGCAGGCTCAGCGACTCGCCGTCGGAACGATTCCACGATCCATGTGGGTCATCCTCGAAGATGATCTTGTAGATGCTTGCAAGGCGGGTGATGATGTTACTGTGTGGTAAGTAATTATTATAACCTTCTGACTACTGCAGGCAAGATATCTCGTCCAACGTCACGCCAGTCGACATACTGTACACTGAGTGCATTCCCCAATTCATATTTTCTGTTGAAATAAATATAGCAAACAGGAAATAGATTGACTGACATTATGGCAGCTTTAGTTGGGGGGGGGGGGGGGGGGGGGGGGTGTTTATTGGAATTTTGAGTTCAAAAAGTGGTTTTCAGCAAGTATTTTCGCTTGACAATAATGGTGGCATGTCGCAGTCATTTTCAGGGATTGATAGCTGGTTGTGACAGCTAATTTGATAATAAATTTGATCGTTTTACCAACAACAAACATTGCCAAATATTGGGATATGAATCGTAGTTCGTTTCAAAAAAATAAATTGGTCAGAAAACCAATGTTATTGGGAATGATGGACATAAATACTGGACAGATGGCCACAAATGCCCATAAGTAAACAAGACTTATTTTACTTTTTACCTAATTGTAATCAACATTAATTAACTGAAAACCCCACGGAAATAATACATAGCCTACCGATTCAAATATACATATGCGAGTAAAAATTATAAACTTGTATCCACTCAACGTGGTTTTTGTCTAAATTACAGTTTGTAAATGATGACATATCATAGAGAATAACTAGCTAATGACAGGATATCAGCTCTATCATGTGAAGGTAAGAATGGAAAATTCTATGAGGCTTGCCAAGCGGAGTTTTCCATTTGACCTGAACAGGATAAAGTCGATATCCTACATCATTAACTAATTATTATTTTTATCCTGCAGTCCATAAAAATTATGGGGAAAAGCTATTATTTCCGTTATTTCAGCTCCATTGTACAATGACCTAGAGGTCAAATGAGTGATTTTATAATGTAGCTATGCAGGTGACGTCACATCAAAAGTCATAATCTGCAAGTATATGTTTATAACTTTGCTTTAATCTGTCATAATCGGTCAATAGAAATAATGGTTGCATGATAAAATAAGTTAAGTGATGAAGTTTCAGTATGGTGGGCAATTATGTTACAGTATAGTAAGTGATGCAAGTAATTACAGAATGGTAATAATATATTTTGTAGTGGGACTGTGAGGCGACGGTGGCGAAACCTAATGGCCGACTCAAGGTGTGACATTGAGATCGTGTTACAGGCGAACCATGTTCTTGTTACTAACGAACAACGAAGCTCCATTCTAATTACTAATGAAATGGTATGTTATTATAACTAATGTGTTTTAAACTTGTATAACAACAATTCCTTCCTTCCTTCCTTCCTTCCTTCCTTCCTTCCTTCCTTCCTTCCTTCCTTCCTTCCTTCCTTCCCTCTCTCTCTCTCTCTCTCACTTGTATAACAACAATTCATTCCTTCCTTCCTTCCTCTCTCTCTCTCTCTCTCTCTCTCTCTCTCTCTCTCTCTCTCTCTCTCACTCACTCACTCACTCTCACTCACTCACTCACTCACTCACTCACTCACTCACTCACTCATATATATATATATATTCATACATATACATGCAGTGTTTCTGCCAGAAAAGTATTTTTGGGTATAGCGCTATGGAATTGATTGCAACCACAGTCAACAGTCCAGAAAGAAAATGGGTGAAGTTTAGGGTTAGGGTTAAGAAAATCATACAGTAATGATAAAGAGTAATTAATTTGTTCAAAAGGTTAACTTTAAAAAAAACATCTGCAAGAAATTTTGGGTATGGCGCCATACCCGTTTTACCCTCTGACGGAAACCCTGACATGTGGACATACTTATCTATATATACATATCATAAACACTCCCATGCATACATACACATATAGAACCAAGTAACCAATTCTGGCATCAATAATACATATTTATACATGTTTATGTTACATTAAGTTTAACTAACCTTGTGAATCTTTAGCACATGACCATAAATATTGTTTTAAATACAGTCATCTCCACTTATTTGCACATCGGTTTATAGCATAATTCGGTTAATCGACTATTTTCACCCAACACGGAACCATTTGCCCGTATAACACTACAAAACATCCGGTTAATTGCACAGACTACAGGCTATATATCGGTTATTTGCACATATAAATAACGTTTTTTGTTTTTTTTGGTGCTAAATTAATGTCACAAATGACTGAGAAAGTCTATCAAACTTTGGCAAAAAAATTCAAATAAATCACCGATTAATCTGTTTTGTTTGAGCTCACTGTGTGGCAAGCCGACTGTAATAGCTGTTTACAGAGTCGACGTGTGACATGCAAATGAGATGGTGTGCACGTTACTACTGGTGAATCACAATACCCGACTACAAGATTTAAGAATGACATAAATAAGTTGAATAAACCTAAGACCTAATGTTTTGTTTGCAATATATTGCTGTTAATCAGAGGCCACCTCAATAACAGGTAACTCTCCGACTATTATTTTTAGAAGTACCACCTGTGCGCTTGTACGCATGCGCACTCAACTATTGAGGCCCTATTCGATTGACGTGTTCAGGGCAATCATTGTTCTGTGTCAATTACGTTATGTTGAGAAGCCTTGTTAGTAATTAAAAGATTACAGATCAATCGTCCTAGGCGGTTATGTTTTTTAATAAATGTGACCGAGAAAGGGTTGTTGTTCACTTATTCATTAGATGCAGTGTACGCTGTATCTGTTAAACGCAAAAGAAACGATTTATCACTTGCTTCCCAGAAAATGTAGCGGAAAAAAAAAGACTGGTGGGGGAGGTCGTAAAAAAAAAACACATAACAAAGACCGTTATTTATGGATCGTCCCTAAGTTTCTGCTATATTGTTAGACACCAGTCAGTCGGACCGCACCATGAAGGTCAGTCAATTGTGTTAGACAGGTCATGCATGCAATGCAGACTGCTGGAACTGATAACGACTCACTAGCCGAGCTTAACTTTAATTGCTTAACAATAGCAAAGTCATTATTTGGGGATCACAAATAATACCAAAGCTTGCCATATCTTTTGGGAGGGAATGAACACCATACCAGCAAATGCATACAAGTTCACGTAATTCTATGGTAAGGCGCATTCGGTCAATCAACAGCCCGGTAATTCCGGAAACTGACGTCATTTTGTAAACACGTGCACCGATGAAACGTGAACTTTTTGATGGTTCTGTTGTTTCAAGTTTATCTCATTAACTACATGGCTAATACACTTTGTTTACACTAGTGGATGGTCAGTGTTTGTTTTTTTAATGCACAAAGTTTGTGTTTTTAGAAAACGATGCCCAGTGACGGATGTTGTTGGGTTGTTTTTTAAAAAATGATTTCTGGTCTGGCAGATTAAAACAAAAACGTCATGCTAATTATATATATATCGATCGATATATTTTTTAACATTTATATATATCCAACTGCATGTGACATGTGTTAACTGTAATAGTTCCGGTATGAAGTACCGCATTATGCTAAACTGTCTCCCATGCCACTTTGTAGTTGGATGGCTGTTACAAAGTGAAAGTCGGTACTCTATCGGTTAATCGACTAACCCGGTTAATTGCACAAAATCGAGCAGCACCGAGGGTATGCAAATAAGTGGGTTTGACTGTACTTGCCGAATATCTTGATAAACAAAAAGCTGAAAATAGTAAGTTGAATTCTACATCTTTATGAATGTCTAGTGCTACGGTATCATAATCCTATAATATCATATATGTCCTACAGTATGTTATGTTTGTATATATTTTTAACAGAAAAGTGAAATTGTGTCATTTTGGGAACAGCATAGGAATGAACCACTGACAGCCCGCAACAAAATCCTCGCCAGTTTCTGTCCTCAAGTGTATGGACTGTATGTCATTAAACTAGCTGTTGTCATGGTGATGGCAGGAGGTGTACAGGTTTGTGGTAGAACATGTTTTAGTAGTTGTGCATGTGCTATATGTTTGGCATGGATTGGGTAATAGTCTATCAGAAATAAATCACTGATTTCTCTCCCCTTCCCACACTTGAGAACAACAAATACTAATTGCATAATGTCATTGCCCAATTCTTTGTTGAGCTGGTTATAAACAAAACAAATTAAATACTGCTCCTGATTGGATTTGAACCCAGTAAGGCCTACTCGACAGCCTCAAACTACTGATATTCACCCAACACCCTTTTTGGGCATTAATACTCTCCTTCCATCATACTGGTGATAATGGGTTTGGCAAGTAGTTAATTTGTTCTTGAACTTCACTCTGGCATAATTGCAAGGACTGATTTTGTTCCCATTGTTTGGTATTATGCATACAGGCAAATGGGTCTCCTTGGTTCTTCCATTCAGAAAATTCATATAACTTGACAAATATGTTCAACAAATTACACAACCAGTGAAACCATGCAACATAAAAACGATTTAGTTCATGGTAGTTATGCAACATTGAACATAGCTACAAATAATGTATATTCTGTCCTAAATTAATGGGGAAGATTTGAACAGCAGTTTTTACACAGTATTTTTGGACTGAAATTACTCAGTTCATACAGAAATCAAACCACTAGTGTGTTATCCAAGTTTCTTTGTGTGAGGTTTTAATGACTTCTAGTAAAATTATTATGTTCTCAACACATTACTAGTTGAATGTAATAGAACCACAGGTATTCCTGGTTTTCATGTTCTCAGTATGTCTCCCTTGTCTTTGATTGCAGCGATGTGATGAGGGGGGTTCTAAGGTGAGGGGGGAAACTCACCTGCTTCTAGTGGGAGATCCAGGTAATTGGTTTGTGTAATTAAGTATTTTGTTTGCGTACAAATTTAGAATTTTGTGTGTGTGTGTGTGCGTGTAAATTAATTAAGTAGTTTGTATTTAGAATTTTTGTGTGTGTGTGTGTGTGTGTGTGTGTAAATATACCAGTATTTTGTAGATTTTTAAAAAGTTAATGAAGATATTTATTTAAAGTAATAGATGTTATAATTAATTTGTTAAGTAAACGATTGCTATAATTTGTCAAAGAAGATGTTTATTTAATTTAATAGATTCTATTATTAATTTGTTAAGTAACAAACTGCTATAAGTTGTGAATGAAGATGTTTATTGACAGTAACAGATGTTCTAATTCATTTGTTACGTAAGACTGCTATGATTTGATAATGAAGGTGTAATTAGTTAAAGGTAGGGTCAACTCAAACAAGAGCCTTATGTGTTGTAAAGATGCATACCCGGACCACCAACACATACTGACACTTTAGCAAATGAAAAATGCGTAATTTTAGAGTTAATAAAAAAAACATGATTATTCCTGCTAACTGGGGGCAGCCATTTTGTTTCGTTTTTGTGACGTCCGGTGGGATAGCTTGGGGCGAAGTGACGTCAGCTCCTGACCATCTCCTGTATGTACAGTATAAACAAAAGCAGTAATTTTCGACAAGGTGCTTCTCTTTGATCAACCTGACTTGTAAAACAGCATAAATGACATAATAATATAATAAACTATTTAACTAAATATATTTCAAGTTGCATTAATGGAACAAAATGGGGTTATAGTATTTTTCTCTGTTTAATAATCCAAAGGAAAAGTGTACACTATTACGCCTATTGATATGCTACGTTGGAGCAAAAACGACAACCCACGATACCCAAGTGATAATTTTCTTTTCTTTGGGACTACGTAAATGGTCAGTTCTGTGGTTTTAGATGGAAAAGTCTACTTAATCAATAGTTTTATAGAACTATTTACAGTAATAAACCATGTCCATTACAATTTTAGGGGCGACAGGTAATATTCCACAATACCGGTATGTATTTTTGTGTCTAGACAGCGTCAATTAATTGGCTTGTCTGGTTACCAATCAAATACACACCTGCCAATCAGGAATCACAGGTAGAAGCAACTAACAGCATAGACCAATTAACTAAGAAAACACTCCATGTATCATTTCAGTACGTAGGTTAATGCATGGGCAAAACATTGTTAATTTTTTCGACTTGTGTAGCCACTTTGACAATGGTATATTATTTTGTATTGAAAAGTAATATATATAGTGCTGGATATACTTATTGCTGGCTTACTGGGATGTGTATTATTACAGAACATTGCAATGTATGACTATTTATCATCCCTCAAAAACCAGGTAGATTGTGTTTCTCTAGTTCTAAGGCTCATTCCTGACGTTACGCGTTAAGTATTACGTAACCACCAGCTCGCCAGAGGGCGTACTCACTGAGATGGTACAAAATGGCTGCGCCCGTTATATATAATAGTCGTCACATTTAACCGTTTTATTAATTAACTATACGATAATACGTGTTGATATTAAGCAATAATGGGAATTATATATCGTTGAATATGCATACCAGGCCAAATGCCTTAATTGTCCTCTCCTTAAAGTAATAGACTGCTATAATTTGTTAAATGAAGTCATTTCCTTAAAGTAATATATGTTTTTATTACCGTAATTTGTTAAGTAATAAATGCTATAATTTGTTATTGAAGATGTATATTGAAAGTAATATGGTATAAATAATTACGTTGTTAAGTAATAGACTGCTGTAATTTATTAATGAAGATGTTTATTTAAAGTAATAGACTGCTGTAATTTGTTAAAGGGACAGGCAAGTCTCAGTTTCTGAAGTATGCTGCGAAGATCACCCCCCGATCAGTTCTGACCACTGGAATTGGCAGCACCAGTGCCGGTCTCACAGTCACTGCTGTCAAGGTAATAGTGTTGGGTAAAAGGAAAGAAAGAAATGTTTTACTTGACAATGCACTCAACACATTTTATTTACGGTTATATAGCGTCGGACATATCGTTAAGGACCACACAGATATAAAGAGAGGAAACCTGCTATCGCCACTTCATGGGCTACTCTCTTTCGATTAGCAGCAAGGGATCTTTTATATGCACCATCCCACAGACAGGATAGTACATACCACGGCCTTTATTACACCAGTTGTGGAGCACTGGATGGAACAAGAAATAGCCAAATGGATCCACCGACGGGGATCGATCCCAGACCAACCTCGCTTCAAGCGAATGCTTTACCACTAGCCTATGTCCCGTCCCCCCATGTTGGGTAACAAGTAAATAACACACAGTTTGGAATACTGTAATAATTAGAATTGGTGATAGAACATTTTTGTTTTGTTGTCATAACTTAGATGTGTAAAGCTCTCACGGTGACAGAGCTGAATGATTTCTAGATTTATCTGGAATTCTGGATTTTTTATTGTCTATGTAGTGTTGCTGAGTTTTTGGCTGTTTGTCAAAAACAAATTCAATATTCTCTGTCCAATTTTTTTTATAGCAAACCCACAATCCATGGCTCGAAATAGGAAGTAAAATGCGACCTGCTGGTTTTTAATATATATATATATATATATATATATAGCGGGTCAAAAGAAATATATCTTGCTAAGAGAAACTATGACCTTCTGGAAATAAGATAAACCAGCGTATGGGCAGAATGGGATAGTGTGTGAAAAGTTTGGAAATCTGAGATGTATTTTAGAGCATTGTGGAATTAAAATATAACAAAATCATGAGCTAAATAGCAGATGAGATAATCATACATACATCTGTCTCCTGAAAAGAAAGACACCTGATTTTTTTTTTGGAGGGGGGGGGGGGGGGGGGTGGTGATTAGCTAGTATTGAAAAAAATGGACTGCTTTTTTGCATGTTGTATGCTGTTCATCGCCGAGGTGAGAAGACCAGTATTTTCTACTAAGATTTAGTTACACGTAATTCTCCTTGATTGCAGTAACAGAAATGTGGTAAGTGCTGTTCTGTGTTAAACACCTAATTTTATTTACTAACTTTGTTTCCTTTTTGTCACTGAAATTAGAAACTAATTCAGAATTTGAGGGGATTGACAGTCGCAATTACCATACTATATTATGTTAGACAGCTAATCTTATTTAACAACTGTTTGTGAAACTACTTCAGGACTCGGGTGAGTGGCAGCTAGAGGCGGGGGCGCTGGTCCTGGCTGACGGGGGTGTGTGTTGTATTGACGAGTTTAACAGTATCCGTGAGAACGACAAGGCCAGCATACACGAGGCCATGGAACAGCAGACAATCAGCGTCGCCAAGGTAACTTTACTGTTACTTACATTTATGTAGGACTTTATGTAAGTTTTAGGCTCGTTGACCGATGCCACTGGTAATGTGACATACAGAATAAATATTTCAGACTTTATTATTAGTTACACTTTTCCTTGTTACACTATTCAGTGATAGAAATATGCAGAATTTTTTTTACTAGTCCACCAGACAAATACATCTAGAAATCTACTTGTCCACCAATATTTTCATTTGTCCAAATACATGGTTTATTTTATTCAAGTATCAGGATGATGTTTGTGATTGCTAAAAATTAAACTGCACTGAAATATTTTACTTGTCCACTGGACAACCACCGAGGCACATTTTGCTTGTCCGAATAGATTTTCTCTTGTCGGGACAAACGGACAAGTGCTTATTTCGAACACTGTTTATGTGTCTATATCAATTGAATATCGAGGCATGTCTGTCCCGGCTGCAACTTCTGACTTCGTAGGACTATATCAGTTTTAGGCCTGCTAACCACCAGTAACGTGAAATACAGAATAGATATTGTTTAAACCACATTTCTTGCATTATATAACATGTAGAGTAACCATTGTATACCAGCTTTGTTTTACTGGTCACTCAATGTTCAGATGCAAGTGATTGCTGTCATTAGCATTCACTTCTTGAACTGATTCATTGCAAATTGTTTACTAGTTTATTAATACAGTGTCTGACAAAGTTCAAGTTGCAATTCTTGACTATATCATACTTTATTATAACATGTTTTCTTATTTCTTATTTCTGCTTTCTTTTGGGATGGGGTAAATCTCTATTTTGAACGATTCTTGTTTACAGTTTGAAATAAATTACATTTAGCAACATTTTCATCTCTGCTATGACATCTGGAAATGTTTTAAACCTGTCTTCCACTTAATAATTTCTGTTGTATCACTATGTTAATTTTGCAGGCTGGTCTCGTATGCAAACTGAGCACAAAGACAACAATCCTAGCAGCCACCAATCCAAAGGGTCACTATGACCCAGACCAGGTGAGTCAAAGGGTCACTATGACCCAGACCAGGTGAGTCAAAGGGTCACTATGACCCAGACCAGGTGAGTCAAAGGGTCACTATGACCCAGACCAGGTGAGTCAAAGGGTCACTATGACCCAGACCAGGTGAGTCAAAGGGTCACTATATCATGTCTCATTTTATTTAATTCAGAGACCATTTGCACTACTAGAAAGATGATAAGAAAAACTTTAATCCTTATTTGCATGTCACCTTTCACATTTTTTATAATCTGTTATAGTGGTTTTAATGAAGAAAAGTCATCAGTTATTTGCTTTGTTAAGTTTAAATTATGCTATTTGTAAATAGAGCTGGGCAGTATACCATATTTACCATTCTGTATCGGTATCATCATACATGTAGATGCGAATTCTCCAGATTTAACTGGAATTCAAAATTTTGGCGCTGCCCGATTTTGTTTCGGGTTTTGTCAAAATTTGCAACGTTTCACACCAGCAGTCCGGGTTTTATACCAATCCAACAATCTGGATTTATACTTACCCAGTATGGGTTTTATACCAACCACCATTTTGGCGATTCCAACATGGCCGTGGTTATCCACGTATGTTTTCTTCATCACCAATGGTCCATTTTGATCTCGCAAGATCTGTGAGCAGTGTAAATCTGCATACTTGTTTGGATAAAAGCAGTGTATGCCAGTCGATGCTCCCCCACATAACCAGCATATTAATATTTGCCAGCCAAACAAGTGACAGCAGCGAATTTGTTGGCAAATTCCAATATGGCAGCCGTTGTTATGTCAGCATTATTTAAACATAATATTGAATAATACAAAGTCAAGGACGGAAATACTTCAGAAAAATTAACGATTTTTTTTTTTTTTTTTAATGTTACATTTAAGCTATAGCCTACAGCCGAAGACTTGACATAAAATAAACAAAAAAGAATGGTAGAAAACCTTTTTTCTTTTTTCCCTGGTACACATTTTTAACAAATGATTAATAACCCTACATACAAAATAATTCGATATTTGTTGCAAAATGTAATCTGTTCTTGAATCGCAAAGTTATTTGATATGTCGGATAATGTACATCTTTTCGTAGAGTAAGTTTGAGCAAGCTGTAGATGTGAGAGACAGGAGGTGGCAAAGATGTTTCTTTAAACTAATGTGTGTCAACTATTGAAAAAATATAAACTGGATTATGAAATTTAACCCTTTCCGACTATGGAACGGTAAATCCCATTTAAAAAAAAACATGTTCAGACTAGGGAACAGGAAATCCTGTTGTGTGTTTTCAGTTTGTATTTACCACCAAATTTGTCACATGTGCAATAGAGGCAGTGCTAACAACAACATCCTGTAGAGGTTTTACATGGTTTGCTGTGAGAATGTGCTCATGTATTCGGAATTTTCAACCTATTTGATATAACTGTTCTGTTAACTGCAATGGCGACATCCATTTTCTATAATACTGCCTTCACGGAAAATGACTGCGATAGTGATGTTTATTCGGAATGTGAGAGTGATAATTCCCATGGAATTCCACTAGCTGAAATACTATCACGAATTCAAGATGATATACCACTTTCGAGATTTGCACGTGGTCGGAGAGATTTTCTAAATGGGTTTATTCACTTACACATTTTTATAGAAATTTGATACGTTTTTATAACGAGTGATTTTTTTTTTTAATATACTTGTATAATAATGAGCTACCTGTCATAGAAAATTGATTTATGTTTATAAATATGTTTGAGCCAGTCTTCTACTATGAATAATAAATAAGTTATCAAATAACCATCTGTAAATTTATCCTTTGTTTAACTGTCAAATATATCAATTCCTGGGGCACTTTGATGCAATGGGTTAACGAGTCTGAAAGGGTTAAGATAGATAAAAATAAACTGATAATTAAAAAAGGATTAATTGTTTTACTTAGATGCCAGGGAATCGTCTAACAGGTCATTATATTTTCAAAATATTCTGGGGGAGCATACCCCTGTCTTGCATTATTATTTATAACCTGCTAAACATTATCTCCTTTTAAATAATTTTCTAAATAAGCTGCTGTCATTTTCATGATTTTTGGGGATGGGGCATTCTCATCTATGATCATGAAAATACTGATTTACCATACCGAGCAAATTTCAAAATATAGAAATTTTGGTATTGAAAAATGTTTCCTGCCATTTAGTAAAGCACTAACAATATATCTGATGAATGCAAAATTTGTTGTGTATAAATCAGACGAGAGCCTTGTGTATGGTATGGAATTTAATTTTATTTAGATGAAATTAGCGGGGGAGCCTAACCTCAGGCATGCATTTAAAGCCGAGTAGACATAAAATACTGCTCTATATCGGTGTCAGTATTGGTATTGTGTCAATACCAAATACCATACCGATACCAAGGTAAATTACCTTAAAAATACTTGTAATGATACCGAACCTCAAATTTCAATACCGCCCAGCTCTGTTTGTACAATGTAATGTCAGTAAGTCAGTATGAATACTGACATATTCTATTTATTTTTAGTCAATCAGTGTGAACGTTGCACTTGCAAGTCCTCTCCTCAGCCGATTTGATTTGGTTCTCGTTCTGCTCGACTCACAGAATGAAGAATGGGACAGAGTTGTGTCAAACTACATCTTACAAAACAAAGATCCAATTGGTAATTCAGGAATTGTCTTGTATTTACTCTTGTGTCAGAATGCATGTGTGCGTTTATGTATCTTTGACATTAACACAGTCATTATTGTGTAGGATATTAGAAACAGTTGTAACAAAGCAGTTAATCTCTCATCGGCTATGTTAATGTTTTAGGGCTGAGAGTTTCCAGTGGCTAGTTTCATTACCAGCCTGTATGTATACTAGCTGACATAATCTGACAGGGCTTCTAGATTATGGTAGCCCCACTCCCATGGTTAGTGATATTCAATGTTGGACTAGTAAATAACTACTATTGCCATGCCCGATGGCTAGTGAAAATATTTGGTCAAATGTTGCAGTTAAGTCTATTTTGTAAATATGAATATCCTACCCCTGCCCCCACTCCCACACCCCAATGTTAGTGTTTTTAAGCTCTATATCCCTGTTTAGGTGACGTATTCAATTATTACTGTTATTCAGTAAAATTGTATTAACTTAAAGTAAAGTTGAGCTAATGAATTTTTAATCATGGCCAGTAAATTTTTAAAATCAATGTTCCCATGGTTAGTGGATTTTATAAAAATTCTAGAAACCTTGTCTGATATCAAACGGAATCAGTTTTTCATCGGGTGAGGTGAGCTAACTGATACACTAAGTGAACACTGATTAATTCAGTTATAAAGTATATAATGTACTTCTTCGTTTGTCAGGTGAGGTTGATTCACCCACCCTGTGGAGCATGGAGAAGATGCAGGCCTACATGGCGCTTATCAAAACAATCAACCCACAGCTAACAAAGAGGGCCAGCAGGTAGTGTAATCTGTAACATTCTAACAGAGGGAGCCAGCAGGTAGTGTAATCTGTAACATTCTAACAGAGGGAGCCAGCAGGTAGTGTAATCTGTAACATTCTAACAGAGGGAGCCAGCAGGTGGTGTAATCTGTAACATTCTAACAGAGGGAGCCAGCAGGTAGTGTAATCTGTAACATTCTAACGGGGGGGGGGGGGGGGGGGGGCAGCAAGTAGTGTGTAACATTTTAACAGGGAGCCAACAGGTAGTGTAATCTGTAACATTCTAACAGAGGGAGCCAGCAGGTGGTGCAACATTCTAACAGGGAGCCAGCATGTAGTGTAATCTGTAACATTCTAACAGAGGGAGCCAGCAGGTAGTGTAATCTGTAACATTCTAACAGAGGGAGCCAACAGGTGGTGTAATCTGTAACATTCTAACAGAGGGAGCCAGCAGGTGGTGTAATCTGTAACATTCTAGCAGAGGGAGCCAGCAGGTGGTGTAATCTGTAACATTCTAACAGAGGGAGCCAGCAGGTGGTGTAATCTGTAACATTCTAACAGAGGGAGCCAGCAGGTGGTGTAATCTGTAACATTCTAGCAGAGGGAGCCAGCAGGTTGTGTAATCTGTAACATTCTAACAGAGGGAGCCAGCAGGTGGTGTAATCTGTAACATTCTAACAGAGGGAGCCAGCAGGTGGTGTAATCTGTAACATTCTAACAGAGGGAGCCAACAGGTGGTGTAATCTGTAACATTCTAACAGAGGGAGCCAGCAGGTGGTGTAATCTGTAACATTCTAACAGAGGGAGCCAGCAGGTGGTGTAATCTGTAACAGGGAGCCAGCAGGTAGTGTAATCTGTAACATTCTAACAGAGGAAGCCAGCAGGTAGTGTAATCTGTAACATTCTAACTAAGCTTACAGATGAAGACAGCAGATAATGTAATCTGTAGCATGTGATTTGTAACATTCTAACTTGGCTAACAAAGGAAATGTAATCTGAATCAGTTTATTGTATCTGCTATTGAATTGAATGTGTCTGGTGTTGAGTTGACTGTATCTGGTATTGAATTGACTGTATCTGGTATGGAATTGACTGTCTGGCATTGAGTTAACTGTCTGGTATTGAGTTAACTGCTTGGTATTGAATCGACTGTCTCATATTGAGTTGACTGTCTCCTATTGAGTTGACTCTAGTATTGAGTTGACTGTGTCTCATATTGAGTTGATTGTCTAGTATTGAGTTGACTGTGTCTCATATTGAGTCAAATGTGTCTCATATTTAGTTGATTATGTCTCATATTGAGTTGACTCTGGTATTGGGTTGACTGTGTCTTGTATTGAGTTGACTGTCTAGTATTGAGTTGACTGTCTTGTATTGAGTTGACTGTGTCTCTTATTGATTTGACTGTCTTGTACCGAGTTGACTGTCTCGTATTGAGTTGACTGTGTCTCATATTGAGTTGACTGTGTAGTATTGAGTTGACTGTGTCTCATATTGAGTTGACTGTGTCTCGTATTGAGTTGACTGTCTAGTATTGAGTTGACTGTGTGATATTGAGTCGACTGTGTCTCATATTGAGTTGACTGTCTAGTATTGAGTTGACTATGTCTCATATTGAGTTGACTGTGTCTTGTATTGAGTTGACCGTGTCTCGTATTGAATTGACTGTCTTGTAATGAGTTGACTGTCTCGTATTGAGTTGACTGTGTCTGGTATTGCAGGGTCCTACAAGCCTACTACCGAGCTCAGAGGAGTGCTGACGGTCGTAACGCCGCACGGACGACGATAAGACTGCTACAGAGTATGATCCGACTAGCTCAAGGTGGGAAACTGTTAATTATGTCAGGTTAACATGGGAAACAATGTAGATCTCAATTAGGTTACGGTGTAAAAAAGTTCATTAATTTTGTTTTTACTTAATAGGGATATGAAACAGTTATTAACAAGTCCTCTAAGACTAGACAAATTCTTGACATTGCTTTTTTTTTTAATAATGACTGGTGTTTGTTTATGTGTCAGCAAGCTGAAAACTTATTTAATAGTTAGAATGTTATAACTACACTAAGGAGACCGCACAAATGTTATTCTTCAGTAAGAAAATGATTTAATAGTGATAGAATGTGCTAGTGTCGGAGCAGTCAAATAAAGAAATGCTGATACATGTAACTTCTTTTACAGCACATGCCCGTCTGATGTTTCGAAATGATGTCACTGTGCAAGATGCTGTTGTAGCCGTCACTGTGATGGAGTCATCCATGCAGGTTGTTACATTAACTTCCAGTTCTTTCTGTGACTCTTAATTTCATTAATCATTACTCTGTTCTTTCTACGACTCATTTTCTTCATTATATCATTGCTCTGTTCTTTTTGTGACTCATGTAATTCAATACATCATCACAATGTGTCTGTCCTGTCTGTTATGTGTTTGATTACATCATTACTGTTTTCTTTCAGCAACTCATTTAATTAAGGACATCATACATTGTCACTGTTCTTTCTGTGACTTGCTTAATTAATTTAATCATCATTGTTTTTTCCTCTATTTGTTTATAAGATTTAAGCTGAATATAAAAATGTATTAAGTGATTTAGTGAACTGTATCAGAAAATCTAGCCTAAGCGGATTCAAGTTTCAGTTTGCCCAATAAAATATAACAAAGTTAATGGCCTTTAAAGAATTGTATTTATCTGATGTTCAAATTTAGCGGTTTAGGCACCTCATAATGAAATATATTCACCAATTCCAGGTTTAGTTGGTATTTGACAAATAAATAGGCTTAAACCTTGATTTCTTTCTGCTTGTTCACTCTTCCATCAAACAAATTATTAATTGGGTTACGTTTTGAAAGCTTCATAAATAAGCAGGTCACATGTATCTCCATCGTGAGTCATTTCAAACATTACTGGGCTTGCACTGAATTGTGTTAGAATGAGTTGAGTTGATGAAATGCGTCATGTCAAGATTAAAGTGTTACCTAAGTGAATATGTAAAAGATGAAACAATGTTTTTCAGACAAGTGTTAACAAATAAGTACACAAGCATACAGAACGACTTTCTTGTGACAAAACATTCCAATTGATTTCTGAGCATCAAAGCTGAGCAGTAGTAAATGACAAATTTTAAAGAAATTAATTTAAAATAGTAAACTCTAAATACCTTAGAGCAAAGTGACCAGGGGCCTAATTCACAAAGCTCTCTTAGGCTCTGTTAGACAACAAAGCATTCTCTTTGCAAGTCTTTTAGCATTGCACTGCGATATCGCAAAGTTGCGAGAGTTTAGTGAATTAGGCCCCTGGTTTTGAGAGTGATTGGCGACACTTTTACACGGCATCTTACTTGATCATGTTTATCTAGAAATGTTGATGTTTCAGGGTGCGGCTCTGCTGGGAGGAGTGAATGCTCTTCACACTGCGTTTCCTGAAAACGCTGAAGATGAATATCGGTTACAAGGTGAATTGTTTTTAAACTATTTGATATAATGGGCGGGATGTAGCCCAGTGGTAAGGAGTTCGATTAATGTGCGGTCGGTCTAGGATCGATCCCCATTGGTGGACTCATTGGTCTATTTCTCATTACAGCCAGTGCTCCACAACTGGTGTAACAATGGCTGTGGTATGTACTATCTTGTCTCTGGGATGGTGCATATAAAAGATCACTTGCTGCTAATCAAAAAAGAGTAGTCCATGAAGTCTTCTTCTCTCAATATATGTGCCGTCCTTAACCATATGTCTGATGCCATATAACAGTAAAATAAAATGTGTTGAGTGCGTCGTTAAATAAAACATTTCCTTCCTTCGTTCATTTGATCTAAACATTGTCCTTCATTCCATTGTATTGATTCAGTCTAAACCTCAAATCAAATAGACCTAATTGTGTCAGTGGTACTTACTTCTGGTCAGATGACATTAACTTCTGGTTTGAGTTTTATTTGCAATACCATTATTTCAATTAAATATTATATATGCTAGTTCATGTTATTTGTTACAATGACTAGTCATTTACTCTTCAGCTATGTTAGCCAGTGAGAGTGCTTACTTTTGAAAGTTGCTGTTTTGTGAGTATTTCAGTGAGAGTGCTTACTTTTGAAAGTTGCTGTTTTGGGAGTATTTCAGTGAGATTGCTTGTTTTTGAAAGTTGCTGTTTTGTGAGTATTTCAGTGAGATTGCTTGTTTTTGAAAGCTGTTTTGTGAGTATGCTAAAAGTGGTCACAAGAAAACATTCACTGGAGGTTGTTTCTTGAAAAACACCAGTACCTTATTGTAACTTGCTTGTCTGCAAATGACAAACAGTTTAAAACCATCCAATTGTTTAAGTTCTTAAACTGTGAGACCTCATACAAAGTGTGGTCATTTGATTCCGATATTCTGCATATTATTTCATCATATGTACTTGGGAAGATCGCTTACAAAGTTGGAGGTAGAGAGAAAGGGAAAGAGGGGTGGAGGTAGAGAGAAAGAGGGTGGAGGCAGAAAGGGGGTGGAGGCAGAGAGAAAGAGGGAGACACAAAGAGAATGGGGAACAGACGGGGTAAGAGAAAGTTAAGATAGATAGTAACATGAATCACTTTCTATTTTTCAAACAGCCGAGATGATTCTAACAAGACTTGCTCTAACAGACCTGATGGAGGAGGAACTCAACGAAATGACGAGACTGAAAAACCAGCCACAGAAAGAGAAACGAGAGACAGAAATCACGCAATGTGATGTAGATGGGAGAAGTGACCTGTCCAATGACAGGACTGAACGTGGAGAGGTAGAAAACCAGTCTAACTCGGATCGCACATCTTACCTGGAAACAGAAAGTGAAAAATCTAAAGAACCAACCAGTCCAATTGTAATTCATTCATCTTTAACGAATCAGGACAGAAGTGGGGCAAAACATTCCACCAATCAGAATGAAAAGAATTCAGAGTTACCAGCCAATCAAATTGAAGGTAGTATATCACATTCTGCCAGTCAGAATAATAAACAAATTGAAAGTAATGTAAGTGAAGATATTACATCTGGCAGCAGTAATACTAACACACAGAATCAGTCGCAGAGAAAAAACTACAGCAATTACCAGGAAAAGAATGAAGACAAGACCGCACATCCTACTGAAAAGGGACAAAACTCTTCCAGGGACGGTACATCTTCCAGGCAGGTTAATTCTACTGCAGAGGACACTGCATCTACCAAGGAAAATATTTTGTCAAAGAAATCAAATATCTTTATTAACCAATCAGATTTGTTCAATTCTTCAGACCTTTCTGATCTTCTGAATACAAGTAATGAAGATGATGATGATGAAAACCAGCAGGTTGTCGCGAGACCGGTAAACAGTTTACGTACATTGTTCTCCGTGGACCGGAGCAATGAGTCGACAGTTAACCAGCAGCCAGCACACACACTGCTGAAGACTTCACGACAAATCAAAACTCACTGCAGCAGTAGTGATTCCGTGCCCAAGTCAGAAAACCAAAGTCGTACAAGTAAACTGGTTTGTGTGAGAAATAAGTCTGGACCGACAGTAAAACACAGTACAGCAAAACGAGTAAAGCTGAACAGTGGCGATAAAACTAAACTTGAATCATTGCCTCGTAAACAGTCTGCCAATGAGAGATTGAAATCAAACTCGGTACTGAATTTACAAAGCAGCAATACAGGATTAAGTAGAAACATCCCTAAAACAACTCTACACAAGCTGAGTCGGTTTGCTTTTGAACCCAAGAACAAGAAGAATATTAACGACAGTCACAATACATGGAATTCAGGACTTTTCTCTGGTAACACTTGGGTGAGTAATGATCAGTGCAGCCCAGATTGGGAATGTGTTAATCGGAAAGAAAAACCTTCAAAAGACCCCACTGCTGGAGGTGAAATATCCACACAGAAATCCTCAAGTCATGTAGTACAGATTGGCAGCAAGACTGGCAGCGAAATGGCAGACACGGACAGAAATCACTTGTGTGAGAAACAAGTTGTGAATATAGACCTCTCGCAGAAAGTGCTGGTTTCTCCTCTGTCAGTATCTGAATCCCAGGAGTCGGTAGATGTGCCAGGTTCTAGAGGTGGGAAGTGTGACGTCTGGCCGGGTGTTGGGGGAACTCCTTCAGAATCCATTGAACACCCATCTCGGTCAGCCACTGTGAGGAACTCAAGTCCCGCTTGGCTAACAAAGCTCAAGTCACAAAAACATCCACCCATCTTTGCCATTGCTGATGATGATCTCAGTGACTTTGACCTCGACCTTAATTTTACAAATCCAGCAAAGAAAAAAAAAGTATTGTAAAACAAAGTGTGTTATGTATTAAAACCTTTGAATAATGAACCCCCTTTCGTCCACAAATTATTAGCACTTAAAATCAGGTCTTAGGACTTCTTTCTATTGTGATTTCGTGCATGGAAATGTGCTTTAACATATTTTGTTTTTACAAGCAGATTCCTGTACAAAAAAGTGGTCAGTGTACTATAAAGCTGCTCGTAAATACTTCCAATTCACATATATGGTAAATTGCTCAATATATTGTGTATATGCACTATATCGATACTTACACATTAATAAAAAGTGGGCCTAACTTTGAATTGTGCATCACTTTGAACTGTACACCATGGGGTCAGTCCTAGACTATTTTATAGGGCCATGCTCCATGCTTGCTGTCAAATTTTCTCATAAACGAAGCCCAGGGCTTTTTGCATAATTACCTCCCTTGTGGGGTCATACCAAAACACTAACACCACTTATGAAGTGATTGCAGAGGCGGTTGAAGGATCCCCGCAATCCCATTGAGGGGAGGTGGAAAATGACCTGGGGAAGATAAATGTAGACATCACCACAGGACCTGTAGCACGTGCAACATGTGCTACTAGGATAAACCAGCTGGACTTAAGTTTATGAGGCCTTATATCTTCTCATCGAGCCTGGCAATGCCCCAGTCTGGGTTGAGCCAAGCAATTCCTGTATTGGTATAAGACACGAACCCAAGGCTGGTACGACTGGTTAGTTTAATTAACATATGAAAAATAGGGCCCACGTGCACTATCTTGTTTTATTGGTTGTAATTTCTAGATTCATAGATTTATTTCTTTGTCAAGTCTTGCCATTGATTAAATCCAATACACAGATCTATATATTTGGGCACTTTCGCTCTAGTTCAATGTATATGAATTCATGTCCAACGTGCTTGCTTATTAACTCATTGTATATGATTTTGAAATATATTGCAAAAAAAACAACCAACAAAAGTAGCATTTTTGGACTGATTTTAATGTATGCGTAGCATTACACAATTTTTGAAAGAAATCTCAAGACATAGAAACTTCATCCACACAACTCGACACCTGTATACAAAAGAACAGGTTATATATAATTCTACGTTTGCACCAATATTATACATATTCATATACTAGATTACTAGTAGCATATTAAACATATTGAGCACAGAATCTTACTTACTAATACATGTACAGTTTGTGGTATAGCAAAACAAAGGGGAAAAGGTCAGAGGTAGATAACACCTATAACAAGAACTTGGAGCATGTGGAGGATTATAAAGTGGAGGATTATAAAGTGGAGGATTATAAAGTCAAATCTGGAGTTGACTGATGTAAGCATCAGAAAAAAAAATCTTGGATCATAAAGTTAAACTGTAGTTGACTGATGTAAGCATCAGGAAAAAAAAATCTTGGATCATTAAGTCAAATTTACCTGGATTAGAGTCATGTAATCTGAAGGAAAAAAACTCTTCAGAGCAATAAACACCACACCAATAAATAGACAGAACTTCACATACTAGTTGTTTTGATATGTTATTTATTGCACAAGTTTATAATGTGCAAGAATATACCACGAGACCGCGTAGTGGTAAAATGGTATAAATCTTGTGCACTATAAACAAGTGCAATAAATAACATTGAAAAACAACTGGTATATGGTTCTGTATTTATTACATAACACATTTCTGTATTATGATTAACAAAAGTTTAATTAAATAACACAACTTTCTTTGTTTGGAAAGTTGATTGAATTTTATGGAATTGATGAAACACTGAGTGCCTTGTTAGGAACATGATGTCATTTGGGTGAACACATGTTCAATAAAAGATTTTTTTTACTGCTGTCAGAATTTTCTTTATTACCATAGTAAGATTAAATGGGTATGTAATAAATATCAGTGGTGTTAGTGTTATTACAGTTCTAATAGGTAACACTATACATTGCCTTATGCTACTGGTGGTCTTATGGTCATTAGTACTAATAGTTAATGAACATATGTTTTATGACATCATTGGTCATTAGTCCAGATTATTATAATGGATGCTGCTTTATCACACTGATGACATTTGTCATCATAGTCCAAATACATTGCATTATCACTGCAAGTGTTAATGTCATTATAATTTTCAGTTAACAGTAGCACAAAATGTGGCTGGATTGTTCTGACAGTACCTGACCGAACCCCATATTTGATCCTATATTTGTCACTCATTTCAGCTGTGCTCAATATGTTAAATGCTGTTTGCCATTTTTCATTCAGTTGTCGAACAAAATCACAAAGAATCTACTATTCTGCATAAATATGAGACCCACAGGGCCCCGTGAAGCTCGCCTCACAACATCATTCTATAAATACAGCTAGCTCACTTTAAAATATATATTCTCCAACAAGGAATATCTACTCACAGAAAAGTGGTGTGGCCTGTCGTTGATCGTTAAATTGTATAATTATACAAAATGATAATTACATTAAAAATCTGTATCTTCGATACAAGAGTATCAAATTAAATTTCCTATTTTTTGGTTACCTAAATTAATGAATTTTCACTGTGTTGATGTGGCAGTTTCCGAGGTTGTACCATGTCAATGTCATACCTTCAAACTTAAATTCTTAGTTTATGTACAAGGCTGATGTGAAAATTATGTTTTATAAAATATGGCACAATGTCTCGGTACTAAAATGCTGTATAAAATGTTCTAAATTTACATATTATTACTGAACTTTCATTTGTTGGTTTATTTTATTTGAACTCGAAGAAATTCCCAGACGGACGGACACAAAATTATAATGCCAGAATAATCTTAATAATTAAATTAGTAACATTTCTCAGCAGTGATATAATCTAATTAATATACTGATGAAATACAGGTCATTAATTATAACCGTGATGTATATTGAAGAAACACCAGTGATGAAATACACATGTGAACACATGATGATGATGATGATGATGATGAGATACTCTAAATTAATATACAGTGGTGAGATATAGTAAGTAATACACAGTGATGAGTTACACTAGTTATTACACACAAATGCACACTGATAAATACATACGTTGACAGTCTCATTGTTGACCTATGACATGACAATATATGATAATGATAATTTACAAACTGTGCTACAACATTTATCATATTTATTAAATGTTCTACATTCTACAAGAAATCTTGTCATTATTTATATCATAGCCTTCAGGAAAGGGTTGGCATGTTGCACAATAAAACAAGCAAGGCAGTGTTTAGTAGGTGATGTTTTACTAACAGTTATTGTTATTATTTAAATAATAGCTGAACTGTTCAAATTATTCAGCAGGTACTTCGCCCAACACTATTATCCCCTTTGACAAATACCAACACATTTGTAAATTGCCACTCCCAATAAAAAATAGCTTATAGTAACATGTTAAATTAAATTGTAATGCATTGTACAAAGTACTTTTAACAGGAAAATATGAATATATCTCTAAATATACTGATTAAGACCTTTTCACCAGTTGTCGCTAAGCAACAATGTAAACAAAACATTACAACTAACTTTGGTATTAAAAGGTGCCAACAGAAATGTAATGATAAAATATTAATAAACTTTTTAATAGTATGACATTTTTCAACATGACAAACAATTAAAGTTAAACACTTTAAGACATTTCTAAAATATATAAATAAAAATATTAATATGCAGAACTGCCAATTGTTAAATCTCATACTGTAAAATATATATACTTGTGATGAAATACATTATACCCTATCACAACTGAGTTGATTAGCTACAAGTGCCTGAGATATTGGGTTAATGATTTCAGTACAATAATACATAACAGTTATCGTTTATCTACACTGGAGACATGTGTGCGTGTGTGTGTGTGTGCGTGCGTGTGTGTGTGTGCGTGCGTGCGTGTGTTCCGGCCCTTGTGTCTAATGTATTTGTGGCTTGCATTTGGCGAATCTACACCAACTGCATTCCGACAACAATTAGTAAAATAATTCCACTCACTAATATTCTGACAGCTGCACAATGGTGTTCAGAGAACATACTTGAGATAAAGTATTACACTAATATGTTTGAAGTGCATGTACTAGTATTACAACACTAACAAGTGAAATATTAATATAACACAAACACGTTAAGTACTAGTATTATAACACTATCACTCGTGAGGTACTAGTATTACAACACTAACAAGTGAAATATTAATATAACACAAACACATGTTAAGTACTAGTATTATAACACTATCACTCGTGAGGTACTAGTATTACAACACTAACACCGACGAAGTAGTAGTACAACACAAAGAAATGTGACATACTAACACACATGATGTACTAGTATTGCAACATGAACTAATGTTATAACACTACATGTATATCACATGAAGTACTTGTATTATGAGATGTGAAATACTAGTATTATAACACTAACACATTGTAAAATTGTTAATGCAGTACTAGCATTTCTTTTTAAAAAGATTTGTTTTAAAAAGCTAGCTGCCTGCATCATTACTGATGTGAATGTCAGAACAATAAAATAGATTGAAAACCTGTGTTAAAACAAAAATACATAGCATAGCTATTGAAGTAAAATCGGGATGAATATAAAATTTATGGATATCTGAAATCAGTTATTAATTAAAAACCCAGATGAACCTAAAACGTTCAGTTATCTGTAATCAATTATGTTATTAAAACAAATACATGTATAAAAGTATCTGCAGTCACATATTTCTATTTGTAAAAACCTGAATTAACACAAATATAAAAATAAACATTTAGCTTAGAATAAACGTGTACCTGCAGTCATATTATTAAAATAAACACAAGTTAAAATAAACGTTATTAGCTTTAGTCATATAGTTTTTAAAAGTTAGACATGTGGCAATTTAATTATAACAGAACATCTGCAGTCTTTGGCAATGTAAACAATTGCCATACCACAGAGAATTGACAATTATTAAGTGTATTTGGGATGTCGATCTATAATACAAGTTGACTGTAGATTGTCTAGTTTTTATTTGTGCTATTACTTGCTTTGTTTGCCTTCAGATTTTCTTCTTTTTTAATTTCGAGATTTTTGTTTACTTGTTGACATGACAAATTTAAACAAGTAGAGATTTCAGTCTACATGCGTTAAGACACGAGATCATATGGTGACCAGTAAACATCATCTCACATTAACCAATGCTTGTGTAACCAGCACACTGAACAATAAACAACTTATACAAAACACTCACTCATAAAATTAACATATGGTGGAACACAGATTTAAATATTCATCTGCACTGCTATGTGTACATAAAAATTAATAAATAGGTTTTGGGTATTTTGAATTTGTGAATTCTGCACTTGTTATGACAACTAAATTAAATTTTACACCTGACTGTAACCTTGTTGTACTTTTTATTACTAGAAGACATTAGAATAGTTATTTTTTAACATGTTATTGATAGACATGGTTAAATTTTACAATGATGTTGGACACCACAAAGCCAGTGCTTTGTTATGTTTATAGTACTGTATTTTCTAAATTATTTTATGTACTTTTTAAATTATTTTTAAGTTATGTATGACTGGCTGCATTTTATTTTATATATATGAATGAAACAATTGTTTTGAAAATGTTATGTACTCAAAAAACACCCCTCCCTCCCCCTTGTTTTATAATTCATCCCACACTACCCCTCTCCTACCTGATGTTATGTAATTATTGAACGGCCCCTTTCACAGAAATAAATTAACAAGAATTTAATAAAATACAACACTACTTGAACCATTCTACAACTGTTCAACAGCAAATAACCAAGATATGCTTAGGCCACACTGTTTTTTTTTTAGGATTATGGATTTTTTTTTGAAGGAGGCAATGTCGGAGGATGGAATAAAATTAAAATAAAATTCACCAAATTCCTGTTGTTATTTTTTTATTTTTTTTTGTATTACGGATGTTTTCAGTAAGACGACCAATTTCAGTCAAAACAATGACGTCAACACGTTGTTTTGTGACGTATATTGGCCATACTGAATGCGTTTGGTGTAAATCTCAAACTTGTCGACAGATGAAATGAAATTTCAGCAAAGTCGGAGTTGGGTATAAATTAAAGTATTAAAACCATTCAAAACATACTTTGTACTACTTTTAATAAAAATCCATCAAGATAAACATATTAATTAATTTATGAAATGTCAAGGGAGAGAACGATTCTTCGGCACTCCGTTTCAGATGGGATTGAATTCCATTTTTCTATATACCACTCCACTCCAGGTTGCACCACACCAAATAAAATACTTCCGGATCGAAGCTGAAAGTGCACCGACAAAACCTTACGGAGATGGAATTGGATGGTCTTGTAAATACTGATTTAGCTTTATATTTCAAGGCTTGTATTTTTATTTATTTCGTATTTCCCGACACCGCCACTGTAAAAATCATAAGTAGGCGGGAAAATAAAATAAGAAATTGGCTGAAAACTGAATTTTAATTTTTTTTCAATTTTGGCAAAATTAACGTTGGCGGATCCGTAATCCGAAAAAAAAAAAAAAGTGTGGCCATAGGGCTACAGTGTATTCATACTTGTTTAAAGTTTTCTTACAAAAATATTGTGAGTAGTGTGTTTTTCAAACAATTTTTAAACTGAGCTAGCCACATTGTGATAGCAATTATCCATCAAGTGTTCCATATACACACGACAGTTTACTCCCTGAAAATAAATGTACATATTGAAACATAATTAAAATTAATATCAATACCAGACATGAGATCTACCGAGGTTACAAATAGCTTTACAAAAATAATATATTAAATAACGCCACACAGATGAAATAATGAAACCAATTGATTTTATGTTGTGAATACTACCTGAAATTGTCTACCTGAATGATCTGAGAAAATGACCATACTGACCAATATTTTGTTCATCAGTTAGAATACAGAACAGACAAATTACACAAAGTCCCTCAAACACGGTCAACAAAGTAAACTATTTTATTTGGTAATACACTACAGTGGTAAAACACTGGAGTTATAAAATGTCTATCTGAACCATAATGATATGGCAAACTATGAAGAACTGTGCTACCAAAGTCGACATATTATTGCTGTAACTGTTTAACCCTGATATCAGCAACCACTGGATGGTGTTTAATTACTTCCTGAGTAAGACAAATCAAAACCTGTAGAAAATCCTTAACTGTGTAGTGAGGAAAGATGATACATTATACAACATTTAAACCTGTACAATACAGCATACGGTTTCTGCATTTTAGCACTGTTCAATATTATCTCCACATTTTCACATAATTCTGCATTTTAGCATAATTCTGTACTTTCACGTGATTTTACATTTTCACAATTCTACACTTTCGCATAATTCTACATTTTTGAATATTTTGCACTTTCGCATAATTCTGTATTTTAGCATAATTCTGCACTTCAACATAATTTTGCATTCTAGCACAATTCTGCATTGACATAATTCTGATTCATCGCATAATACAGAACTTTTAAATGTATAATTCTGCATCTTAGCACAACCAAAATATTAATATTAAAGCAGTAGACCCTAGTTGTTAGGTGGTGTCAATTTTTTTTTACCATTACACCCTTTTTATCTTTGACAACATTTTGTTTAAATTGTTAATTCTGGCAAATCCAATGTGTTTTGGTTATCCTAGTGTTTGAGGTAGCTTAACATTAATTTTATGCAAAACAAAAACAGTCCACACTTCAAAAACTAGTGTCATCAGCTTTAAAGGTGTTTGTTGCGAAGACATATCATTATTTAATTACGCCTTGATTGGGTTTTTTTCAAAAATATGTCCAAATAATGTGTTTCTCTTTTAAGGAAATATCTTTCCAAAAAGGCTCAAGGCCTACTCTTTTTTCAGTAGAATAAATACATGTATATTGTTGTTTTGTTTTGTTTTGAATGAACACTCTTTTTATGTATCATCATACAGATTACCAGAAGTGTTTTTAATAACACTTGTAGAAATCATGCTAAAACAGTCATTTGTTAAAATAGCAGACCCAAAAGTACAATAAGATATGAGAAACATTCATTCAAATAACTAATGACACAGACTAAATTAAATACGATTTTATGCAGACTTTGCACACCGATTCTTAACAATACAATATACCCTCAACACATTGAATCCTGTGTTAACAATACAAAGGTAAAAGATTAGCACTTAGAATGAAACATCTCAACATATTTTAAACATGAAATAAATGTATATAAAAACATAAATTTAAATCAAATGATAACAAGACGAACACAAATTTGTACTCCAGTGCCTACCTGAATAAGCCGGCCATCTGGTTTAACGTGACCATTCTCATATGAATGGCGCCAGTTTAGTTTTCTACAGGTCACCACAAAACAACATTTAAAGGAGAGATGTCTGGGGTAAGCTCAGCCAGCCGTTTGTCACAAATGCTTGCTAGACTTGGTATTACGCTGCACATTAAACTAAATGACCACTGCAGGAACCAGTCAAAACAGTTTGCAAATATTTAGCGATAAACAGATGGCTGAATTTAGGCCAGGTCCTGGTATTATCAGGGCTAGTTCTGGCAGTCGCCAAATTCGCCAAACTGGCAAATTTTATTTTGATTTGGCAAAATAATTCTACTACATTTTATTATAAAATAACTGGTTTTCTGCCATTTTTGAAGTTTAATAAATAATTTGGCTAAACTTACTGTACTAAACCAAATGACCACTGCGGGAACCAGTCAAAACAGTTTGCAAATATTTAGCAATAAACAGCTGGCTGAATTTAGGCCAGGTCCTCAACAATAAATCTTTACGAGAATGCTTATACGGGTACAGCCAAAACACCTGCCATGATTAGGAGGGGATAAAGACCAATGAGACAAGTACCAGAGTTCAGTTGACCAATGAGACAATAAAATTAAAGTTATACGCTTCAACAGTCAGTAGCACATGTAGACTTACTTTTAATGCCAGACACTGGTGTTGGCCGCAAGCCTGTCGCATTTTGTTTGTGGCGCCAGTGTCACGTCAAACTCTCAAACACTTATTTATTGTCTATGAATAGGTGTTCCTCAAGTTCTTCACCATTCATCTGTGATTGTGTACAATGCAAGTGGCCACTATTTTTAAAAGGCGACACAGATTTCGTCCTCCGGTGACTGACACGGCAAAGTCAAGCTGGTCAAAGCGAAGTTTGGGCTCACTTCGTCCGCTCGTGTGAACCCTGGCGAGCCCTGGTTCAACATATGACGAACTGAACTAGTACTTTACACTTCCTGTACAGTCATGAGAAACAATAATGCTGTTGTTACCATTTTCTGTGTAGATCAGGGACAAGTTCAGCCAACAGTTTGTCAGAGATGCTTGCTATAATATATTTTACTCTGTACGTTAAACCGAATGACCACTTTGGGAACCAGTCAAATTAGCGAAAAACGGCTGGCTGAATATAGGCCTAAACAATGCAAAGTGTATTATTCAGTTCAGATGCTTTATGAAAACTAACTACAAATGCCCACATGTGAAACTTATTGGGCCGAATTTACAAAGCCTTTTTGGATTACATGCATGTAACTACATACATTTACAATGCCTAAACGCTTGACTTTAAAAAAAACAGGCTTGGTAAATTTGGCCTATTATTTTTCCTGTACAAGCCCAGTTGTAAATGTCGAACACTGAATCATCTTATATACACAAACTGGTGTAAACACACATATATATATATATACGCACCAATACTGCCACAACAATATTTGTCAAAAAGTATACCCATACATGAACAGACACTTTTTTTCAAACATTTTAACATCATACATGTATTATAAATTATCTATCATAAAGAAACATGCCTACAAGTTGAACACTCAAAACCTGATCAAGAGGAATCTTCGTTTTAAAATGCCACATTTTCTGGTCCATATGCAGTGAGTTGAGAAAGCAGTATTCTCAAGATGTTTCTGCTTAGATTGCTCAAGTGGTCGCTTAATTCAGGTTTTAGAGTAACATAATCACTCGAGCCAAAATACACGATTTTCAGCACACAGTACTTATCTGACCACATATATGTAATAATGGTTTTATATGAAGAGTTTTTAGCTGACCACATACTAATGGTGTTATGTGAGAAAGTTTCTTTTTATTTTAGCTCAGTGATAGAAATAAGCAGAATTTTCCACTAGTCCACCAGACAAGTTATATCTGAAAATCTACTTGTCATCCAACATTTTCACTTGTCCAGTTTTATTCAAGAGCAAGGACAATGTTTTTGATTGCTCAAAATCAAACAGCATTATAATTTTTTACTTGTCCATTGAGGTACATTGTGCTTGTCCAAGCAGATTTGCACTTGTCAGGACAAAGGGATAAGTGCTAATTTCAAACACTGCGCCTCATCCACTTGCGTTATTCCAATCCCACAGTGAGGTATTTTACAAAACCATGACAGAGCCTGTTATGGTTTTAGTGAATAAACTGAATATAAGAGAATCAACCCACATCCCATTACAGCTGGCTAAAGAGCTCATTGTCTCTACACATACTCAGAGACCCATAGTCCACCTGCCAAACCACAACCTTCAACTGTTCCCAATCATCTCTAACTCTTCCATATTACTCATGCCCATAGGGTGCATCCTGAAATAGGGAGTCTGCAATTTTGGCAGAATTGTTTTTAGTGTTCACCCCTCTATGTAGGGTCTTCTTTGACCCATATGTATATGTGTGTGTAGCATTAGATTATTTCACAGTTGGGTGTAATTTCATGGGTAGTATGCGAACCTTAGACCTTAAAATGGAACAAATTTAAATGATTCTAATAATTTTGGGGGGATTCGTTTGAACAACTGAACCCTTCATACCCTATGAGCACCTTATTTCCTACTTCTTTCACACTACCCATACTTCTTTCATTTTACCCCTTAATATTCGCAATATCCCCTATCACTTTCTCAATTAACCAAACCCTTCCTAATTACTGCTACCAAATTTTAATTTATTTCACAGCTGTGATCCCAAAATTAATAAATACAACTCTGAGATACCCAGGTAAATCTACTAAGACCATATTGCACTTTACTTCTTTGTTCTACTAAGTCCTGTGGTATGTTGTGACAACAACTGAATAGACGGGCAACCGAGAACCACGCACTCAAACATCAAGCTGGTCTAGGGAAGAGCACAATCCTACGGGTGTTGTTATTCCTACTTACATGTTTAAACACTGGCTACACAGACAGACAGACAGACATACAGACAAAGGTTTTAGAGGAAATGCTGCATGAATCCCTGAGGGTTCTATTGGACTCCTTGGTTTTGTCCCTGAAGACACAACACAAACAATAATAACAGTACAGTACATCAGAGCATCCAACGTTAATACCAAGTGATTTCTTCTTAAATGTTAACATAACAGTAGATCAGAGCACTCAGTGTTAATACCGAGTGATTACTAATAATTACAGTAGATTACAATATTCAGCGTTGATACTAATTATTTTAAAATAATTTTATATGTAAGTGTATCAGTATCTACCATGTTATACCATAGATATTTAGCTTTTTTTTTTTTTTTTTTTTTTTTAGCTATAAAAGTAGGTCAAAGTGTTCAATGTTATACCAAGTAGGCATGGTTTTAACTTTTTATTACAGCAGATGAAAAGGTTTAATGTTAACTTACACTGTAAGACATTCTGCCAGAAGTAAAATAGTGCCATCCAGATGAGGACAACAGCTACAAATGTCTGCCAATGTAAAAGACAGCACATACCACAGCCTTTGGTATACAGGTCGTGGGGCACTGGTTGGGATGGGAGAAATGTCGGCTAAGAGAGTTAATGATGAGAAATACAAATGTCCATGGAAAACTGCCACTGCTACATGTCGGCCAAGAGAGTTAATGATGAGAGATACAAATGTCCACGGAAAACTGCTACTGCTACAGATCCATGGAAGTGAAACAAAGGGCTATTGATGTTTCAATCTGGTTAAAATTAGCTCTATTGGGTCTACCAGTAGATCTAACAGCATTGCGTGGACTCCCATGTCCAGGTGACATTTCATCTATAAATAACAATTTAAATATCAACCAATTACACTCCGCCTTTTATAGCGTTATTCGGGAGCATACAAATTCTAAAAATATCGGGCGAGACTATTTATGCAATAGGCGAACTTGTTGGTCTATTACAACATTGAAAAAACAGGGGGAAAAGTGCAGTAATAAACTCTGGATTGTATACTAGTATAAACAGATTTTATGTTTATACCATCACAGTTTTTTGTTTTGTCTTGAAACAAATTTTATATTGCAATTAGTTTCCGGCATAATTCGTCATTCACCCTAATCATTTCATATACCCTCGGCATAATCCCGAATGTTTTCAAATTCTTTTCAAATCACTGGCATGATTTTGCAAGTAAGGTTTTGATTGGTCGAATGAAAGGTCAACTGGACATGAGCTCCAACGGGCTGCTGTTAGATCCACATGTAATAGTGGAGCTAATTTTAATTAGATTGTTGATGTTTTTGTTTGCAGGAAATGATCAGGTCTAAAGAATGGGAACAAGGTGGGGTCAGTGATTTGAAGTAAATGTTAGGGGCTGTGGATGGACTAGGAAGACAAGTATTATGTTGATAATAAATTGTGCAGGGGGGATGGTGTGAGGAATATCTAGAATAGATGATAGGAGGTAGTTAGTGTTTACAAAAGAGATGTGGAGATGTATAAAAGCAGAGTCATTCAGGTGTAAATCACTATGATGAGAAATGGATAACTTGTTACCCCATGACCAATCATAACACTGATTACCTTATGTGTAAATTCATTTTAAAACTTGTAAAAAAAACCTCACTCTAGGTTGGTGAAGCTAAGTGAAATACTTAAAAAATAAAATATTTTACTACCCATATGATTAAAAATATCTTAGTACATATTAAAGTGATACATCCCACTAGAACGCCAAGTGGGACGTAACACTTCAACATCACATGATGACGTCATTGATTGGTGCACTACAACTGTACAGGAACATCAACAAAACAAGATGAGTGATATAAATTAAGATCAATTATGGGTAATAATAGGATATTAAAGTCGCTACCATTTTGTATCATATTTATGTCCCTCATAAAATAATTTGTATTGTCACACACTAAAGCTTGTAACAACTGAAAATCATTTTACTTGGGGCATAAACATGATACGAAATGGAAGTTTGTTTAAAATCCTATAATTATCCCATCTGTAATTTCATTTTTATAAATTTTAACTAACCACTCTAGGTGAGGCAAGGTAAAATGTTTAAAATATAAAAGGATATTAACAAAGCCAAAACAAAGTGTTTTTTAAAAGTATGTCAATAATGCATCTACAACACTTGGTATAAACAAAGAACACTTGGTCTTGGGGTAAGAAGGTGAATAGTTGAAGCACCAGAGAAATGTCAACAATAAGAAACACAACCATTCAGTCAAGTCCATTTAAAAAGTGAACATAGTAAAAAATAAATACATCCCTGAACAGTTTTCTGATGGTAAGAAGGAAACATTTAGCTTCTACATCTTCCACAAGAGAGACAAACCAGTTGTCTCCCTGTACAAAAAAACACAAAAAAAAAAAAAACCTGAAGACTACTAGAGTTATTTCCCTGTTGCTATGGTTTCTACAATGATGCTAATTATGACTAGCTGCCTCATCCCTGAGTTTCTTCCTCGCATTTTGGTATATCGAAGATTTCAGCGAACAGTGGAGGGAGAGTCACCTGACCCCACTGCTGGCGATACCACTTGAGCAGTTCATTATGCTGCGTTCCGAGGGTGCGCAGCTCGGGCAGCTTCATGATGATCGTGGCGAACAGGTTCTCCTCCGTCGAGTGGTTCCGGCTCACCTGCAGCTTCAGCGCCTCAATCAGCTTGTCCTGAATCTTCTCCACGGACTTCGTGTCTGACAGCGCGTGGCGGTCTGCAAGACACAATTATAGATTAGTTAATCCTGCAACAGCACGTGGACCAGGATGTGCATTTTATGGTTGCCCGGTCGCCTCAGGCAAGTGAAATCAATGCCGGGCAAGTCAAAACATTATCATTATTAACATTATCCCGCCTTGCGACCAACATTTCACTCATTTCTTACAGTGTATTATTTCGTAACATCAAAAATGTATTTTTTAAAAAACAACCAAAACATTTTGATTTTAATTCAACTGACTGGTTCTCCAGTATGTATAATATGCAGCCAAACCAATACATGTTTTCTAGGGACATTTGGAAGCCAACCAGTGTATTAAAATAAAAAGTAGTTGGAACATCTCGGCCAATTTCGTTTACTATTATGCAGCTACATCGGGAGTGCTTGAATGGGTGATTACAATCCATTGGGAACTATTATTAAAATCAAATCAATCAAGCAAAATTGAAACAAAAGTCCTGTGTGGTTGTTAAAAATAGCTCCATCATTGTTTTTAGAGCATTGCATAATTGTGTTTGCACTACTACTGTAAGTGTTGGAATTTCGATTAGGCCTATTTTGATTTTTAAAATTGCCCAAGTAGCGTACCCATTGTGTCCGTATGTTTACATTGTTTGAACATGTGGTGTTGTAATTGTTTGTAAGACAGTAATTTGATTTTTAAAAATAATAATAATAAAAAGTAATAAAAACAGGTTTTCAAAGTATTTATCGTGCAGTTTGCCGTGTTTTTTGGGCGACAGTTGTTGACGATCGCGCAGGAAACTTTGCTACATTACAGCCAATTTAGGGTAGAAATAATAATAAAAAGTAATAAAAACAGGTTTTCAAAGTATTTATCGTGCAGTTTGCCGTGTTTTTTGGGCGACAGTTGTTGACGATCGCGCAGGAAACTTTGCTACATTACAGCCAATTTAGGGTAGAAATAATAATAAAAAGTAATAAAAACAGGTTTTCAAAGTATTTATCGTGCAGTTTGCCGTGTTTTTTTAGCGACAGTTGTTGACGATCGCGCAGGAAACTTTGCTACATTACAGCCAATTTAGGGTAGAAATAATAATAAAAAGTAATAAAAACAGGTTTTCAAAGTATTTATCGTGCAGTTTGCCGTGTTTTTTGGGCGACAGTTGTTGACGATCGCGCAGGAAACTTTGCTACATTACAGCCAATTTAGGGTAGAAATAATAATAAAAAGTAATAAAAACAGGTTTTCAAAGTATTTATCGTGCAGTTTGCCGTGTTTTTTGGGCGACAGTTGTTGACGATCCCGCAGGAAACTTTGCTACATTACAGCCAATTTAGGGTAGAAATAATAATAATAAAAAGTAATAAAAACAGGTTTTCAAAGTATTTATCATGCAGTTTGCCGTGTTTTTTGGGCGACAGTTGTTGACGATCGCGCAGGAAACTTTGCTACATTACAGCCAATTTAGGGTAGAAATAATAATAATAAAAAGTAATAAAAACAGGTTTTCAAAGTATTTATCATGCAGTTTGCCGTGTTTTTGGGGCGACAGTTGTTGACGATCGCGCAGGAAACTTTGCTACATTACAGCCAATTAGGGTAGAAATAATAATAAAAAGTAATAAAAACAGGTTTTCAAAGTATTTATCGTGCAGTTTGCCGTGTTTTTTTGGGCGACAGTTGTTGACGATCGCGCAGGAAACTTTGCTACATTACAGCCAATTTAGGGTAGAAATAATAATAATAAAAAGTAATAAAAACAGGTTTTCAAAGTATTTATCATGCAGTTTGCCGTGTTTTTTGGGCGACAGTTGTTGACGATCGCGCAGGAAACTTTGCTACATTACAGCCAATTTAGGGTAGAAATAATAATAAAAAGTAATAAAAACAGGTTTTCAAAGTATTTATCGTGCAGTTTGCCGTGTTTTTTGGGCGACAGTTGTTGACGATCGCGCATGAAACTTTGCTACATTACAGCCAATTTAGGGTAGAAATAATAATAATAAAAAGTAATAAAAACAGGTTTTCAAAGTATTTATCATGCAGTTTGCCGTGTTTTTTGGGCGACAGTTGTTGACGATCGCGCAGGAAACTTTGCTACATTACAGCCAATTTAGGGTAGAAATAATAATAATAAAAAGTAATAAAAACAGGTTTTCAAAGTATTTATCATGCAGTTTGCCGTGTTTTTTGGGCGACAGTTGTTGACGATCGCGCAGGAAACTTTGCTACATTACAGCCAATTTAGGGTAGAAATAATAATAAAAAGTAATAAAAACAGGTTTTCAAAGTATTTATCGTGCAGTTTGCCGTGTTTTTTGGGCGACAGTTGTTGACGATCGCGCAGGAAACTTTGCTACATTACAGCCAATTTAGGGTAGAAATAATAATAATAAAAAGTAATAAAAACAGGTTTTCAAAGTATTTATCATGCAGTTTGCCGTGTTTTTTGGGCGACAGTTGTTGACGATCGCGCAGGAAACTTTGCTACATTACAGCCAATTTAGGGTAGAAATAATAATAAAAAGTAATAAAAACAGGTTTTCAAAGTATTTATCGTGCAGTTTGCCGTGTTTTTTGGGCGACAGTTGTTGACGATCGCGCAGGAAACTTTGCTACATTACAGCCAATTTAGGGTAGAAATAATAATAATAAAAAGTAATAAAAACAGGTTTTCAAAGTATTTATCATGCAGTTTGCCGTGTTTTTTGGGCGACAGTTGTTGACGATCGCGCAGGAAACTTTGCTACATTACAGCCAATTTAGGGTAGAAATAATAATAATAAAAAGTAATAAAAACAGGTTTTCAAAGTATTTATCATGCAGTTTGCCGTGTTTTTTGGGCGACAGTTGTTGACGATCGCGCAGGAAACTTTGCTACATTACAGCCAATTTAGGGTAGAAATAATAATAAAAAGTAATAAAAACAGGTTTTCAAAGTATTTATCGTGCAGTTTGCCGTGTTTTTTGGGCGACAGTTGTTGACGATCGCGCAGGAAACTTTGCTACATTACAGCCAATTTAGGGTAGAAATAATAATAATAAAAAGTAATAAAAACAGGTTTTCAAAGTATTTATCATGCAGTTTGCCGTGTTTTTTGGGCGACAGTTGTTGACGATCGCGCAGGAAACTTTGCTACATTACAGCCAATTTAGGGTAGAAATAATAATAATAAAAAGTAATAAAAACAGGTTTTCAAAGTATTTATCGTGCAGTTTGCCGTGTTTTTGGGCGACAGTTGTTGACGATCGCGCAGGAAACTTTGCTACATTACAGCCAATTCAGGGTAGAAATAATAATAAAAAAAAGCTAGCTATTTGTAAAGGGCTTCTAGAATTGTTATAAAAATCCACTAGCCATGGGATCAGTGATTAAAAACATTTAATAGCAATGATTAAAAAGTCACTAGTCCTGCTTTAAGTAAATACAATTTTACTAATTGGAATAATTGGATATGTCATCTAAAAAAGGAGACAGAGCTTAAAAAGCCTTAGATTTGAGGGGAGGAAGGGGCAGGTTATTCATATTTACAAAATAGACTTAAATGCAGTGTTTGACCAAAAATAATTCATTAGCCATCAGGCATGGCAATGGTAGTTATTTACTAGCCCAACATTGAATATCACTAGCTATGGGAGAGGGGCTACCATAATCTAGAAGGCCTGTTGTATAACAATTACCTCTTTATAAACGTTGATATACTTTAGAACCAAATTGCATATTCCCAGTGAAATTGATCTATACCAAGTACAACACTTTAAAAACAAAAATAATTTGGGCTAGTCAAAAACTGCAGTCGGAGTGCTGACATGGCAAGTAAAAAAAAAAATCTGATGTGCACATCCTGATGGACTAGTTAATCCTTCAACAGCTAAACAAAAATGATAGTTAACCCTTTAACAGCTAAACACTAGCAATGGTTACCCATTTAACAGCTAAACAATAATAATATAGGTATATCATAATTAACCCTTTCACAACTGAACAATAATCACTGGTAAATCTTCACCAGGTAAACAAGAATGATAGTTAACCCTTCAACAACTAAACTCTACCGATGGTTACCCATTTAGCAGCTAAACAATAGTGTTTGGTCTTTAACAGCTAAACAATATATCATAATTAACTCTTCAACAGCTAAATAATAGTGACAGTTACTCTTTAAAAGCTAAACTCTTGTTAACCCTTTAACAGATAAACAATACTGCTTGGTAAGCCAGCTAAACAATAATGACAGTTAGGCCTAACATCTAACAGTGATAGTTAACCCTTTAAAGTCTAAACAATAGTGATAGTTAATCCTCACACACCTGAACACACTGAGCCTATTAACCAGTGACATGGCACAATATTTCACGAGAACCGTTGTTCTGTTCGCGTATCAGTTACGCAACTTTAAAATCAAAAGAACCGCCCATCGGTTATGTGGTGAACAATTACATTCTGACATTAAAAGTACCATAGATCAGTAATGAAAGTGAAAATCAGTTTGTTTTTAAATACATCTGAACCATCATGATCAATGTAGCACAGAACCGTAGTTCAAATGTTTTAGGATTAGGTAGGCTTATACAAGAACTATATTTACACAACCGAAAAATCAGTTACCTAAGTAAAACGCACGCGAATGGACTTCCGGTTACCTAAGCTTTTGAAATATTGTCCCCTGCAGTGATCAGCTAACTAAACGATAATGATCAATGTAAAGGAACAGCTAAACACTAGTGATCACGTTAACCTTCTAACAGCTAAACACTAATGATCAAGTTACCCACTACTTAGCGTATTAACCCTTGAATAACTTTTACTCTTAGTTTACCTGCAGAACACAAAACAATTCCAGTGAAGAGTCCAATTTCAGTGTCATTGAGACAAAGAAGGTTAAAGCTGGCTGCCACATCAAACATTGCAACGATGAACTCAGGCTACAAATACATTAAAATAATTAAAGTACTAGTCAGTTGTTAAATTCAGGTTATAAATACATTAAAATAATTAAAGTACTAGTTGGTTGATGAATTCACACTACAAATACATTAAAATAATTAAAGTACTAATTGGTTGATGAATTCAGGCTACAAATACATTAAAATAATTAAAGTACTAGTTGGTTGATGAATTCACACTACAAATACATTAAAATAATTAAAGTACTAGTTGGTTGATGAATTCACACTATAAATATATTAAAATAATTAAAGTACTAATTGGTTGATGAATTCAGGCTACAAATACATTAAAATAATTAAAGTACTAGTTGGTTGATGAATTCACACTACAAATACATTAAAATAATTAAAGTACTAGTTGGTTGATGAATTCACACTACAAATACATTAAAATAATTAAAGTACTAGTTGGTTGATGAACTCAGGCTACAAATATATTAAAATAATTAAAGTACTAATTGGTTGATGAACTCGGGCTACAAAATACATTAAAATAATTAAAAGTTCATTTTGAGATGATACAATGGTTTAGATTATGACTTTTTTTTACTTTTTACCATTTGTGACTGTCAATGCTACTGTTTTCAGATTACAGTACTGTAAGCAGGTACCGTCCTCCAAATCTGCCTTTGCCTGTACTACTGTACTGAAGGCTAAACTACTGTGATCTGACGTTCCCCCACCCACATCATGGCCTGAACTTAAGAATTTACCACCCACAGCATTTATTTTTTTAATTGCCGTATGTAAAACGACCTCCCCGACAGCAATTTTGAGCTTGCCTCTGGTAATTTTTTAATCGGTAACTTTTTCAGCAAATAAATATGACTGAATGGTTATTTTGTTGCATGTAGACATATTTCAAATGTACAAATGTTAAATACTGACAGATAATGTACACCAGATATATTAATTTTGCTGTTGTTGAGGAGTTTTGCCGACAGACGTAATTTTTATCCAGCGGCAAATAATTGCTGCCAATGATGCTTCCGACCCACGGCAAATTATATCTCAACGCCGTCAGTGCCGTCGTTAAGTTCGAGCCCTGCAACTGTAACGCTAACATACTTACAGAGTAAACAACGGCGAGTTCATCCTTCAGTATAAGACTTCCTTCGTCAAACGTGACAACATTCTCACTCTTGTTGAACATGCGAGACATTCGTGTTAGCCAGATCTCGAAGAATCCAGACTTTATTAAAATGAGTTGATCATCCTGAGATAGGTCGGAAAACCCTGAAAACAACAACTGTGGTAATAAAACCTGGTGCAAACAGGTCATAGCATATACTCACTTCAATCATCAACTCATATTGTGTAAAATTATCTTCATCAGCATACTGCATCCATTTGATTTACTATCTTTCTATACTATCTTATCATATTTATTGAATGTTTAGTAAGAAAAACAAGTCTAGTGAGAGATCACGAGAGCTTGGCATCCTGGACATGCCTCTAGTTAACTGGCCGACTTTCAAAGTGGCAGAAATAACAAGGGTCAAAAAACATAGTACTGTTTTAGTGAACTCCAAAATGCTCTGAATGGCAGATATAACAAGGGCTAAAGTAAACCTGGTACTCTTTTTAGCGAACTTAATAACTTTCTGAATGCTAGAAATAACAAGAGTGAAAACAAACGTTACTTTTTTAGCATTTTCAATGACTTTGTGAATGGCAAAAATAACGTGTGAAATTAAAACTGGTATACCTTTAGCAAACTCAATGTCCTTCTAAAATAACACGGGTGAAAACAAACCTGATACGGTACTCATTTGGCAAACTCCATGACACTCTAAATGGCAGAAATAACAAGGGTGATAACAAACCTGGTACCCATTTTACGAACTCCACGACACTCTAAATGACAGACATAACAGGGGTGAAAACACACAAGGAACTTGTTTGGCAAACTGCACGACACTCTGAATGGCAGAAATAACAAGGGTGAAAACAAACCTGGTACTTGTTTGGCAAACTGGCAGAAATAACAAGGTGAAAACAAACCTGGTACCAATTTGACAAACTCCACAACACTCTGAATGGCAGAAATAACAAGGGTAAAAACAAACCTGGTACTCGTTTGGCGAACTCCACGACACTCTGAATGGCTGGAGTAACAAGATCAGAAAGTTGCTGCCACATCAACAGACGCTGTCGCTCCAGCTCTTCATTGGAAAACTGTGTCGCTCCGTCAGGAATCCGGATTTTCTGCATCTGAAAGTGATTCACATGAAATGAGTTCATAATCTATTGCAACACATTCATTCTTTTGGAACTGAACTTAGTAAGTTATGTATGTTCATTAAAGCCAAAAATTTACCGACTCTGTATGTCTCTGTCTATAATCAATGGCCTACTCACATTTTCTCCCTCTGTCTGGTTTGAAGGATTCTCCAGCATATCCCGAGGGGGGGGGGGGGGGGGGGGCCCAAATCCCCTTCTGTTCAAGCATATTTTTCTTTTTGTTTTAATGTATTTTCCGGTGGAGCGTGACTCAACCCCCTAGAAACTTCGCTGACCCACCCCTGCATAAATACCTGCACACGCCACTCCACCCCTTTCCCTCCCTCTCTCTCCCCGCTCTCCTTCTAGTTCAAAGTTGTTGATTTTTCTATCTTGAGACATAGGTGACAAGGCCGTCCTGAACTGCTCTCAAAAACTTACCAGTGTTGCAGGCTTTCTCTGAATGACCTTGACCTTGTCCTCAGTGACAGCACAGTGTGTGTGGTGAGCCTGCGACACGCTGAGGATGACGTCGTAAATGGCGAGTTGTTTGCTCTCCAGCGCTGTCTGTTCCTGGCTCGAGTCCGTCGAGCTCACGCGAGAATCATCCTGGCTTTTACACCGCTTCGGAACACGTCCGTACCTCACAGCTAAAACAAAACAATTCAGTCATTCACAACATTTTATAACATGGCCGTACCTCACAGCTAAAACAAAACAATTCAATCATTAACAACATTTTATAACATGGCCGTACCTCACAGCTAAAACAAAACAATTCAATCATTAACAACATTTTATAACATGGCCGTACACAGCTAAAACAAAACAATTCGGTCATTAACAACATTTTATAACATGGCCGTACCTCACAGCTAAAACAAAACAGCTCAGTCATTAACAACATTTTATAACATGGCCGTACACAGCTAAAACAAAACAATTCAGTCATTCACAACATTTTATAACATGGCCGTCCACAGCTAAAACAAAACAATTCAGTCATTCACAACATTTTATAACATGGCCGTACCTCACAGCTAAAACAAAACAATTCGGTCATTAACAACATTTTATAACATGGCCGTACCTCACAGCTAAAACAAAACAATTCGGTCATTAACAACATTTTATAACATGGCCGTACCTCACAGCTAAAACAAAACAATTCGGTCATTAACAACATTTTATAACATGGCCGTACCTCACAGCTAAAACAAAACAATTCGGTCATTAACAACATTTTATAACATGGCCGTACCTCACAGCTAAAACAAAACAGCTCAGTCATTAACAACATTTTCAGACCATAGGGGAGCCATCACTCTGTCCATCATTCAAGGAAAGTATTTTTAGCTCCCCTTGGGGTTTTGGGGGTTTTTTGTTGTTGGTTTGGGTGTTTTGGTGAGTGGGGGTCATTTATTTCAAAAGGATTAAATATCAATCAGTGTTTCTGCCAGAAATACAATTTCGGGTATGGCGCTATGGAACTGAATGCAACCACAGTCAACAGAGGGTATTGGGGGTCTCCCCAGAAAGAAAATGGGTTAAGTTTAGGGTTAGGGTTAAGAAAAGCATACAGTAATGATAAGAGTAATTAATTTTGTCAAAAAGTTAACTTAAAATAATATAATCTGCCAAAATATTTGGGTATGACATTATAATCGTTTTACCCTCTGGCAGAAACCCTGTCATTGGTTAATACAGAAATATTTTAAATGGCTACTCATGTTTTATGTTAGGATCCCAAACAATTAATCAATCCCCTCAATTTTTTTCACTGCAAAGTCTGCATTTTCAAACACATCTATATCCTCACAGAGCTGTTAACAGCTCACAGCTAAACCAAGTCACTGTATTTTTCTCTCATACCTGCATATATAGATATTCAAAATATATGTAGAACTAGCTTATGTTTATCCCACATGGTCATTTTGACAACAAGGGGAGCTAACTTGAACAAGAAAGGAAAGTCTCGTCACTGGAACAAATTTCCACCATCTCTGATTTACTTTTTTTTAATCCCACATACGGTGGAATCTTATTATCTCACACTTATTGTCTCACGTCATGCCCACAACCAAACCAAATCAAGTTATTACATTTCGCTCGGACTTACAGTCACGTGACATGCCGACGGCCAAACACTTCTTGAAGCGACAGTACTGACAACGGTTCCGGTTCAATCGAATCACCATGCACTTTCCGTCTCGCAAACACCGATACTCAATTTGCTTCTGGATGCTGCGACGAAAAAATCCCTGAAAGAGACAGAAATGAATACTTGTAAAACACTGGAAATCCATGTACTCGTCTGTGATACACAGGTATACAAGGTACAGTGGCCTACTTATTAGATACTGAAAACTGAAAATTTGCATTATAACCCATTATGTCCATGTGTTAATGAATGAAATGCATTCATGAATGAAAAATAGGTGACACAAAATTGATTTGTGTGAGCAATGAGTGGATGTAATTTTCAGAGTCCTGGGCCGAGTTCAGCCAGACCATGTAGAAAAACATCCACTAGACTGGTTTATGCGCTTCACGGTAAACCAAATAGCCATGTCAGGAACCAATCAAATAGTTTTCTAACATTAGCTCGCTGAACTTGGGGCAGACTGAGAGCAAGTCTAACCTATTAAAGCTGTCTAACCTCTTCATACTATATTATTATCCATATGGTTCAATATAACCGAGTTAATAATAATCATATGAAGCACACGTAATAACAAGTGTAATGACATAATTTTGGGAAGCAACGTCACAACATGACGTTGCTTCTCCAGTTCTAGCTCAGACTGTGCATTTGAAATATGACATCATTTCGTCGTCTCCTTGTAAGTTGTGGCTGAAACATTTTGAGTTGAGTCTTGCTATTCATAAATAAAACAACAATAATAATATGGATAATAAAGAAATTATTACACTCACGTGCAAGTCGTACTGATTCTACGAAACTCGTGTCAGGATTCATGTATTACCCTCGCTTTCGCTCGGGCAATACAAAAATACTGACACTTGTTTCATAAAATCAATACAACACACAAGCTCATATAATAATCTCTATTTATTATACATTACTATTTAATTAATGCGAGATACAACCACAAGCACAGTTTCAATAAAACCTGTGTATCAGCACTATCAACAGTTATCGATAACTGTCTTCAGGCACACCACCATCATTTCCATGTCACTACTTTGTGTAGCAGCTTAACAGTCAGTTTAGAAATAGGTCTTCATTATAAACAATGCATAAGAAAATCCCCTTGTGGTTTGGCAATAAGACTGCAGAGTTTCATAAAAATCATTGGTAGATCAGTGACATAATTTCTATTTTTAATTAGTGACTTTGACTTTGATACAAAAATGCAAAAAGCAAGCTTGTTTAACTTCCAAGATATGATTTTATTCCTGTATGTGAAGTTTCATGAAAATCAGATGACAAATGAAGTGGTGAAATATGTATAGGAAAGAAGCTAAATTATATCAACAACTCATCTTGAGGGGATAATAATTTAAAATACTGAAATGCTTTTTCAAATCTCTCTTAGGTTGTCCTCTGTAAATATTTAAATAGCCAACACCTTACTGGTTTGTAGTTTCTAATAATTGCTATTACTAAAGGTAACAACTGATGACATACTGTCATTTGAAGGTAGAGTTTCAAACCAATACTGATAATCTTGTATCAATGGTCATTCCAAATGTACTTATCTGTATAATACTTTATATTTAAATCATGTTAAGATTAAGGTTTTGAAAAATAGAAAAAAGCAGAATTGTTTTATTTTGTTGGAGGGGGGGGGGGGGGGAGAAACAAACAAAAGTCTTGCTAGGGCTGAAAACTCAGGATTTCCCTTTAACCCATGTCATAATAGAAAGGAGTAACAGAGTGGGAAAAAGAAGCATCTACATGTAATTTTTCAATATTGGATTAAAATTCTCACAAAGGTGCTCAATAAAGCAGAGAAAAAAAGAATTGTTTTATTCAACAGGGCCCAAAATACATTTTTACTTTTATCTATAATTATATGGTGTCAGGCATATAGTTACAGTCCATGCAGGTAAGTCGGAAAACCAACTTCCACAGGGCTAGAACTTAACGACGGCACTGACAGCAATTGCTGTCATTGAGATATAAATTGCTGTGGGTTGGGAGCATCACTGATGGCACTTTTGTGCCAGGATAAAAACTTCTGCTGATGGTAAAACTTCTCAACAACAAAATGTGTACATTATCAGCATGTAACATCTGAAATATGTCTATATACAGCAAAATAACCTTTCAGTCCAGTTTATTTGCTGCAAAAGTCACTTTAAAAAAATTTGAATTGCTGTCGGTAGGCAGTTTCAACTTTTTTGTTTTTAAATGCCATGGGTCACACATTCTTATGTTTGAGCCCTGCTTTCACCAATGTTTCAAGGGCTATACTTTTTCGAATAGCAGCAAGGTATCTTTTATATACAGACACCATTTCACAAACAGGATATTATTACCCATATGGTTACAAATATATTGGTACATATCAAAGTGATACATCCCACTAAAATGCCAAGTAGGACGTAACATGTTTGACGTCACACGATGACGTCATCAAGTGGCACACTACAACCTTACAGGAACGTCAACAAAACGAGATGAGTGATATAAATTAAGATCGGTTATGGGTAATAAATAAGATATTAAACTCGATACCATTTTGTATCATGTTTATGTCTTTCACTTGGGACATAAACATGATACGAAATGGACGCTCATTTAATATCCTAAAATTATTATCCCAGCAGGCACTTATAACCAGGAAAATTAAAATATTAATTTCTCAATGAGAAATTAGGCCTAAAACAATATGGTGTATCTAAAGTAACATGCTTGAAAAAAAGTAGGTATGGTAGGATGGCATTTAAAAAAAAAATAATAATAATTAAAAATGGGTCCAGATAGAAAGTTATGTACAGGTGTGTCACCTTTTCACCTACATATTAATAAAAAAAAAATGATAATAATAAAATAAAATACAATGATAAAAAGTCAGGGTTGGTCCTTTTTCTAAGTACAAATTAAAATTGATTTAGTTAGTGATTAACAGTGATGAAAACATAATTAGCCTAACTATGAGACGTAGCGATTTTGCAAATACACATAATGACGTGACAGTTTAAAGAGTTTGTATCTATGCAGGGTTTAAAATTAGCAGTCGCCCATGGCGACCTTTACTGGCTATGGGCGACTAAGAATTTTACAAAAGTAGTCCGTTGGGCGACCTCTATTTTAGGATCTGGCGAGTATGGTACCAGCTAAAAATGAAACGCACTGAAATGGAATCAAATTACCAATGTGACAAAACACACTGTGTCTATGCTTGCGAGAACTACAGACCATATTATAAAACATGTTCTATATTTTGACAGCACCAGACTGACCAAACTCAGTCTTAGCGTCTACAATTTTTTTGTGTGGCTGTAAACAAAAATAGCTCAAAACATATTGCAGACACTTGAATTGTGTTGTTTTGGGGGGGGTTTTAACGTCAGCTTATTGGAATGGACACGTCATAATTATCTATTGTACCACGCTTTGGTGTCGGTCCCTTTGATTTTCCCCGTGGTGTATCCCATAGTTAGACCACGGGCGTGTCTGACCTAAATTTTAGCGATTGCTGAATGGCTAAAGAAAGTTACGCCTACAGGTCACATATAGTTCAGCAGGAAGTAAATTAGAACATTGTTTTAAAAAGTAACACTTTCACTAACATTACTAATAAAGCTACAATATAAATCTGTAATGGGGGTGTGGTACAAGCTAGTTACATCATCCTTTTCCCCCCCGAGAGATTTGTCTAGATAGACCACAGTTTTTGCGAGTGACGGGTGTAATGATCGAGGGCGTAGACAAATCTCTCGAAAAAGGACGATGTAACTATAACATATACCTACTTTTTGACATTATTAAATGTTATGGTACAAATTAATCATATTTAATTAGCTTACTAGTATTTTAGTCTGGGACAAAATCAAAATTTATCTTGTAGTTTTAACTCACACAAACAATGAAAATTTCCATTACTACAAAGATTATTCCAAAAGTTAATTAATTGACATGTAAATATAAAATTCATATAAAAACATATTAATTTATTCAATTGTAAAATCTTACCATGTGAAATAACCTTTTTTGAAGTTTAGTGTAAATAAAAATGTTTTTTATATATATATATATATATATATATATATATAAAACTGCATAGGTTAAATGTTTTAAGGCAATTGATGAAACATCCAAGGTTACGAGAGGTAATCTGAACGACAAACCCGTAATACGAAATCAGGGCTGTATCTCTGCACAATGCAGAGTCGAATGGGTATTTGAAAAAAATAGTGGATGATTCTATCAATCTTTATCTAGTGCTTTGTCTATAGGAGGACAGCCACTCCTGAGAAAATCCTTTACTGAAAAGTTCATCCCACTTGCATCGCCATAAAGAGGGCTGCTACTCCCAGACTAATTTACCAAAACACGGGCATTTCAACCTTTTATGGCTTTAGTCTCTTTGTACTGCATTCTAGATTACTTCAGAGACAATGCAACGCTCGTCAGATACCAAAACTGTAAACTCATTTCATAAAAATTATACAACAGGAAAGCCCATTTAGTACTCTATATATAATGGATTTCTTTTTCAATTTTTTTTATTTGGGTTGGTATGGGTTTAAAACTTAATGGGTTTTTTAAATATGAATTTGAACTTTATTCATTATGAAGTTGCATGCCAATTCATTGTGTTCCTTTTGACGCAAACTGACTCTATACATGGCAATTATAATACATGGTTATTATTCAACAAAGAAAATTCTAATTTTGATTTCCGCTGTACTGTTAAATTGGAGGGCTAGTTGAATTTGAGAAGGGCCAGTAAGATTTTTCTTCAACTGGCCCTGCTGGCGACCATCGTATTCATGTTAATTTTCAACCCGGTCTACATTTCTGTTTTAATTGTTAAATTTCATTCAATTCATTATTGATTTTTGAACAATAAATAGAACTTTATAGTTTTTGAAAATTATCTGTGAATGTGATTAAAATACAAAGTAATGGCAATACTCTGAACAGAGTGTAAAGTTGTTTACATCCTTTCTATATACATACATGTTTTAGTGCCAAAACAACAGCTGAAGTAATATACATGTTTTAGTGCCAAAACAACAGCTGAAGTAATATATAAAATAACAAAGTAGGTATCGTATTTCATTTGTGTCCCTTCACTCACTAAAGCCTGTGACAAGTGAAAATTAATTCACATTGGGCATAAATATATTAAATAGTAACTTGTTTATTATCCTCTACGTACTTGTACAACAGCCTTTGTTGTGGAGTAATGCAGTGGCGCAGGAAGGTGCCAAAAAGTTGGGGGTCACACAGAGATATGTGTGTGTGTGTGTGTGTGTGTGTGCGCGCGCATGTGCGTGTGCGTGTGCATGTGTGTTTTGTTTATAATATATATATATATATATATATATAAAGCATCACTGCTGCTACTGGATCAAGAAAAGTGTACCCCCTTGCCTGAACTCCCCATCTCCCCATCCCACCCACTCCATCCCCACTTCGTACACCTATGCAATGGCTAGAATAATAAATATTGCACATCACTGTAAGCACTTTATCATTAGGATAAGTCCTACCTCTTCCATAAAGGATCCAAATGTTAAAAAGCTTAAACTAAATTTACAAATTATCTTCAAATTGATCTCAAAATAAAAGCTTCATGCACCACAATGATAATGTTTACACATAGCTAGGGGCTAGAAATTGAGTGGAAATCGCACCTTCACTGTAATCAACTTGTTGACAGCAGTGAGATGGCCAGACGATGGGATACACAGCCAGAAAATGTGATTCTAACTCCCATTATGTGCTGCATGTGAGCCACAGAAAGTTAAGTGTGATTACTGGGTAGACACAAACTTTTTATCTTCTTGTAGTCAATACCTAAAAACATCAACCCCGTCAATCCTTATTAGCGTGACACAAAAACACGATAAAAGCCATCCACAATCTTGACGGCATCAAGACAAACAAAAACATGTTTTGCAACCAACAATCAATATCTGACCTTCACCTTGGAAATCATTTTAGTCAGCTGGGTTAAAATGTCATTAGAAAATAACATAAAAACACTTCTTTTTTAAATGACTTTTAAGGGTAAAGAGGCAGATACCACTGCTGCTTGTCCATTGGGCTATATCTCATTCCAGACAATGCTTCACAACTGATGTACCAAAGGCTGTGGTATGTACTATCCTGTCTGTGGAAAGGGGCATATAAAAGATCCCTTGCCACTAAACAGTGTTGCCCCATGGCATGGTTAAGTGGGTTTCCTCTCTCTATCTCTCTGTACATGGTCCTTAACCAGGGCTTCTAGAATAAGGTAGCCCCACACTCGTGGCAAATGTTTGTAATTGTAGAACTAGTAAAATTGTTGTTCCACCTGCTCGACGGCGAGTGAAAAACAAATTAAAAAAAATAAACAAAAAAGAAAACTAAAAAATATCCCCAATCCCCAGCAGAAACGTTGCCATTTGATTCAACCATCTCATATCAAAATTTAATCATCATTAATATACCATTTAAAAATTAACCTACTGGAAATTAGACAACTTAAATTTGACTTATATTATTATATACTCTTCAAAAAAGTAGGGGAACTCTAATAAGAATTTACAATTGCCAAAATTGTAAGGTATATTAGCTGTTGGGAATGGTTATATGAATATATAGTGAATTAATTGGGCAAACAGTAGGTTTTATGACCACCAAAGACCTTGAAGGACGATTCGGGTCAGAAGTGAAATTTGAAAGTGAAAATTTTTTTATCAGTAAATCGCAAATTCAAACAATAAAAATGACTAAAAACAAAACAATAACAACTGTATGATCAACAGAATGAAAAGGATTGACAGAAATAATGTTCCACAGTGATTAATTGACCTTCCCTGAAATTGTCAAAATCGAGAATGACACCCCACGCACGTGTACAGGGCCACTGCATGATGCACGTGCAAACTATGGAATCTTTTTCGGTGTGTTGATAAACAGACCTGAACGATCTTTACTAGGATGTCTGTGGTCAAAACATATGTTCGGTCTAATAGTTGATATTAACACTAATATTTCAGGTTACCCTACTTTTTTTGAAAAGTATATTATAACAATCCACAATAACAGTCCATGATACGTACAATGCATCGATTTAGGGCAGCTATATCTGAGGTACATACTCTTTTTTGTTTTACATAAAATGAATATTGATCTACAACAAACATCAAGATAAAAACACACTGAAATTAATCATTTAAAGCAAGACATGAGTAATATGTAAATGAATCGGACCTCACCTTGAAAAAATATTACGGGGAGTCATTAATTGCCCCCCGAACTTTGATCAAGGGGAGCCATGTAAAATATCACGTTTGTATATCACTGAATCTGGATATTTAATCCTTTTGTAGTACCAGTACATTTTTAAATTTCACATGCTAAGGGGAGTTAAAATTGACTCTCCTTGAACGAGTCTCTAGGGAGTGATGGGGAGTGAGAGTGATAGCTCTCAATAAAGGGAAGGTCAGTTTGACGGTTTAAAAGTATTAAAAATATTTTACACTGCCCTAGTTACGACAGGGCTCGAAATAGGAAGTAAAATACGTCCTGCTGTTAGTTTTTAAAGATAGGCCAAAAGGAAATATGTCCTGCTAAGAAACAAATATGGCTTGCTGGAAATAAAGACAGCATGAGGTAAGGGGAGGGTCTGGGACAGTGTGTGGAAAATGAGAAAAAATTACAGATTCAAAAGGTAAGTAACAGGTGAGATAACCGTACATACATCTGTCTCTTGAAAAACAGCCTGCAATATTTCAATAGTTTTAGCAGGTGAATTTCTCTCTCACCTGCTAAGTCAAAATTGGACTGCAAAATGCAGGCTGATATTTCGAGCTCGGAACTAGGATCAGTGTCATTGTGTTTCTTAATATATATGTATATCTCGTATCATGACTCAAGTTCAGATGTTTCCTGCAATGCTGGATCTTTCAAACTGCATCATGAAATGTTCCAGTTGTACTGCTATCCACAAAATAAACCAGTGAGGTAAGATGCACTTTAGAATCAGTTAAAGTGTTCAGCAATACTTTATTTATTGTTCGTTTCTTTATAGATTCAACTAGTTTACACCTAACATTAGTGATGCTCCGATGATGAATTATAATCGAAAATTGATTGTTTTGGCTCTACCAGTGTGATTATCTATTATAAAACTCAACAACTGATTGAGTGGGAAAATGTTAACTGTAATGTAACTTTAGATAATTGAATTGAATATGTTGTGGTTGGTGATTGTTTTCATGTGTACAAAAAGAAAAACAATATTAAATTATTATTTAAAATAAAATTAGCCATTTGTAAGGTCAAGATCCCAGTTAACATGACTGTAGGTGTGTGGTGCTAACAACTTAAATCCTTGTGTTTAAATAAGGTGGACTGATTTTGTAACTGATAGTTAATCAGTTGGTGCCAACATTGAACTAATTAAACCCGATGATCGATGAGGAAATGCCAACCCATTTCAAACACTACCCAGTGTTCGAGATTAACGGTATCCCGATATCCCGGGGATACCAGAATTTAATTTTGGATACCAGACTTCAAGAACCCAGTATCCCACCGGGATGCCATATAATACTAAATTCTCTGGTGGGATACCAGATTTTGAAATGTTAGTATCCAACTGGGATACTGGCCAATTTTTTTTATCTCGAACACTGCTACCTAATCAGGGTTTCTGCCAGAGGGTACGAAGGGAAATAATGAATACATTTTAAAATGTTTTAGAAAAATTATTCTAAGAGAACTGCTTTTAAAATTTGTCAAAGTATATTACAAAGCAACAAGCGCTGCACCTAGTAAGGCCACTTATAATCAGTTTTCTTTTTACTACGTACCATCAAATGATTTTCTGGCAGGAAACCTGCTAATATTAGATTAAAGATGTCCGGAAACAGTTGTACATGTATCTCATTGTGAAGGTTTGTAATACAGGTTACTGTGTACACGTGTTGACTATTCACTCCTACAAGTCATATTACACCCGTTTCTTCACAGACAGATCTAAGCATGTTCAAACAGTCATACTTATTAAATGGTATAAACTATTTCTCATCAAGTTGTAATATAAATTTTGAATAGCTATAAACTAAAAATGTTGAACTCACTCAGTAAAGCCAAATTTATGTTAATTATCTAATTGATGTGTATTTAATAGTTTAACACAATAAACTAAAGAAAAACCTCAAAACTGTAAATAGTAAAAGATGCAAACAGATTTAGGTTTCTAGAGCATAACAAACATTTGATATTGATAATTATTACCCATATGGTTAAAAATATCTTGGTACATATCAAAGTGATACGTCCCACTAGAATTCCAAGTGGGACTTAACACTTTTGACATCACACGATGACGTCATCAATTGGTGCACTATAACCTTACAAGTTACAGGAACGTCAACGAAACGAGATGAGTGATATAAATTAAGATCGATTATGGGTAATGATGATGCATTTCGCATAATGTTTATGTCGCTTGTGAAATAATTTTCAATTGAAAATTAGTTCACTCGGGACATAAACATTATACGAAATGGAAAGCTTGTTTAATATCCTATAATCATCATCTTGCACCAAAAGATGAATAACTGATTATAAAATATACAAGATGTCCAACACCAGCAGAGCATTCAGAGTTCGACAAATACACTAACTCAACACTTTTACGTAGTGCATTTTAAATTCAGGTTACTGACAATTGTTAACCTCAAACTAAAAGCCTGACGGGTTGGTCCTTTTTTTTTTCTTTCATTAATGATAAACAACATCTGTTTGTGATCCAGTTATTAAATTAATCTACTTAAAACAGAGGAGGTAAGTTCCAACTGTATTTAAAACAAGACGGTTCCTACCTTACAGCCCTCGCACGAATTTACGCCGTAGTGGTAGCCGGATGCCCGGTCCCCGCACACTTTACACGGCACTAACACCTGTTTGGAGCTGTTCGAGTCAGCTGCGTGCATGTTGCCATCATCTGAAAACAACACAACATAGTACAGTACAAAACAGTACACTACAGTACAAAGCAACAGTAATGTTAGGCACCAATTGATGGGGAGTGTGCTGAAGGTGTGCACCCCTCCCCACAATACAGTACACTACAGTACAAAGCAACAGCTATGTTAGGCACCAATTGATGGGGAGTGTGCTGTCAAAAGGTGTGCACCCCTCCCTTCCGAGTAATTAAAAATCCTCGGTGTCATGCATGCTATGGAATACCATTTCTTCATGTTGCACCTTCTCCCTAGAGGTTAAGGACACCACTAGAGCACATACATTTATTAACCATCAGCTACTGGATGTCACACAATTGACATATAGTCTTAGAGAAGAAAGGAAATGTTTTATTTAACGATGCACTCAACACATTTTTACGGTTATATGGCGTGGGACCTATGGTTAAGGACCACACATATATTCAGAGAGGAAACCCGCTGTCGCCACTTCATGGGCTACTCTTTTTCGATTAGCAGCAAGGATCTTTTATATGCACCATCCCACACAGGGTAGTACATACAACGGCCTTTGATATACCCATTGTGGTGCACTATCTGGAACGAGAAATAGCCCAATGGACCCACCGACGAGGATCGATTCCAGACCAACCGCACATCGGAATTCACACCTTCTGACACCGACAGAGCAAATTAGGAACAAACGTGTATCCGACGTCTGAAAACACCTCTTTACAACATTACATAATCACAGATACCATAGCACGTTGGCAGTACACACATAGCCGACTGTATCACATGCTGTCCAAGCTACAGATGTTTGCGAAATCTGTAGACATATATTGCTTTTGCAAATAAGCCTTTAGTTAACCAATTAAAGGATTAACTTCGAACAATAAAATCTTCTATTTTCATGATGTTTTGTAAATGAAACAGGTACCAATCGGAGATGTCTTTAACCAAGCAATGATTAGACTGACGGTGAATGCGCCTTGTTTAATATATTTAATGATGTTTTTTAAAAACATGTTTAATGTATGTACGTGTATTTGTTGTTTTTAATAATAACTGCAATGCATTAATTATTTAAATGTTATTCAGTCATCAGTTAATATTAATTAGTATTTTTTGTTACATTATTTTGGCTATGGAGATAACTCATGACAATTCGATACATCGGCAATTTCAATATAACGACAAAGTGACCCAGGGACAAACATGGTCGTTGTAACGAGGTCTGACTGTATATATACATATATATATATATATATAGAAACATGTACTAAACTATGCACTGCACGTACGGTACATGAATGAATCATGGAGTAAGACGCAAATGTCATTTGTCAGTGATCGCATGCGTCTACGTATAGGTAATCCATAATGCATAATCAGCATCAATCACTTTCTATGCAAATTGGTTGTATGCATGGTGATTTAGTATATGCACACATATTATGGACAACAGGACTCGCTCTGCCAATGCTAATTTTTATCCAAAGTGGCTACAATATTTACTAGTTGGCTAATAAGATTGTGTATATCTACACACATAATCTCTCTCTTTCTCTCTCCCTCTCCCTCCTCTCCCTCCCTCTCATATACACACACACACACATATGTGAACATACACAAATACACATCTGCTCACCAATCGGCTGTAAGTTAAAAGCAGACCATACTCTTCTAACCAGACCACACTCCTCTAACCAGACCACTCCTCTAATGAGACCACCCTCCTCTAACCAGACTACCCAGCCTGTGTTCACCAGTCACAGGGCTCAAACATACAAATCTGTTACCTATGACAATTTTAAAATGTTTTTGAAATGAGTAAAAAATTCTCACCTATGGCAATTGTAACCTGCCTATAGCAAATTTTAAACCATTAACTTTTTCAACAAATAAACACAAAATTAAAAACAAAACATTATTCCTTCAACCGACAGCATTAATTTTTATCCAGCAGTAAAAAAAACATGTCATCAGTAAAGCTCCCTACAGGTCTACAACAATTCATATCACAAATATATAGATGGCAGTTGCCGTTGGTGCCACCGTTAAGTTTGAGAACTGTAGTCAGTTGTAAATTTACAAGCAGAACAATTTTCTTTCCTTACACTACCCAGTGTCAGCGGACCAGTGGACTGTAGTTTACACACAGAACACTCCTCTCTCACCACATTACTCACTTGGACCTCCTAGCGTCACAACAGCAAGTCGGTTAATTGTGAGAGTACCTTGACAATTGATTTCCCCACGACCACTGCCCATACATGAAGACAAATTGATGGATGAACCAGGAAGCTGGTGGCATGTAATTACAACATGATTATCAGTCACAGGGGAAATCTCTCTCTGTTCACAGAAAGGCTGACCAGTCCTTGTTATTAATAATTACTTCTCATATGGTAACAAATATGAGACAACCTTCACCTTAAATCAAACATTAAACCTGTTCTGACCTTTACCTTATAGGCTGGGTTTCCATAGACGTTCACTTTTCATGTGTCTCGATTAATGTTTCACAATTCACTTTCATGATGGTTTCCACCACGTTCACAATCATACACAATTATATATCATATCATTTCCAACCAGTTAGCAACCAATCATCCATCAAAGATGTTGGTAAAATCTTCCCAAAATTCATGCAGGAAGAAAGTACGTGTTCAACATATACTGATGGAAAGAAATAAGGGAACACATCGAACTGTAGACCAAATTTAATTCACTACTAGCGTAGTAATATCTGTATTTCATACCAATTTGTAATGTGGGGGTTGAATGACAGTAGTGTTGGATGTGCTGCCTATATGTTCCCAGTCAACTTCTGACAATATGAATTGATGCAGTCATTATTTTTTGTTGCCATCTGTGTGATCCTTTATTTCTTTCCATCAGTATATAATGTAATAGTTTTTGCATTATGTAGGTTCATTTCGCAATTACAAAGCTATTTTTGCCAAACAACAAGGATAAAATGATTTAAAAATGCATATTTACAAATCTATTGTAATTGTACTTCGCTGTTCATTTCACAAAAAAACAAGCATGTTTGTTTATTTATTCACTGACATGAAGGTGTAAAATGACACCTGAACGCTTATGGGGCCTGCACTTTGAACATGACTTGCCCATCCTTCTGTTCACGCGTGAATGGTGAAAAGTGAATCATGACACACGAGAAGTGAACATCTATGGAAATCCAGCCATAGCCGGGGAAGGATCTAGCTCAGTTAAAGCACTCGCATGAGGTGCGCGCATCACAGGATCAAACCATCTCAGTGGACACATTCTCCAATTGGATTCTCTTTTCTCCCAACCAGTACAACACAATTACTATATATATATATCAAAGGCTGTGGTATGTGCTGTCCTGTCTGTGGGAAAGTGCATATAAGACCTTAATCTTACATCAAAGAACAAAACTGTAATGAATTTCTAAAACAGATGAAAAAATAACTGTGGGTTTCTACAATTCTTGAAGTTTACTGGATAATTTGGTGAAATTTTCTGCGCACACAGAGCTAGTCCTGGAACCAATAATAACAAGTTGTGACTGTAACTGTGATTCCAATAATAAATCTTGATTCCAATAATAAATCTTTAACAACCTGTACGATGTATCCAATAATAAATGTGTCCTGATCTTCACCTTACATACATGTACATCCACATGTACACATATAAAGTAGAGCACATAGATTTATTAATCATCAGCTATTGGATGTCAAACATTTGGTAATTATGACAGATAGAAACTTGCTACATTTTGCCATTAGCAGCAAGGGATCTTTTATACACACTCTCCCATGGACAATTTCTCGCTCCAGCCAGTGCACCACGACTGGTATATCAAAGGCCGTGGTATGTGTTATCCTGTCTGTGGAATGGTGCATATAAAAGATCCCTTGCTGCTAATTGAAAAGAGTAGCCTATGAAGTGGCGACAGCTGGTTTCCTCTCACTATCTGTGTGGTCCTTAACCATATGTCCGATGCCATATAACCGTAAATAAAATGTGTTGAATGTGTCGTTAAATAAAACATTTCCTTCCTTCCTTTCTCCCATGGACAGGAGAGCACATACCAGTCTTTAATATACAAGTCGTAAGGCACTGGTTCAGATGGGGGAAAACCTAATCGATGAATGGGTCTACCAACGAGGTTCAAACTTATGAACCAAACACCCCAGGCTTGCAAACGCTGTACCAACTGAACTACCATGTAGATCCTGCCCCATAAGCACAAATATATATACAACATGTACAGGTATTCTGTATAGTGCTTCCTTATAGAACTATACACACTGCACTGAATATCTGGGGCCATTTCCACAATATTCAGACATTTTGTCAAATGTGACAAAAACTTAAGAGCTTTTCTTCACAATATGCTCTAACATCTATAGTTTTAATATTCGGTGGAATTTTTATTTTATTTATTTATTTTACATTAAATTTTTTATTATAATATATGACAAATATCTAAATGACACATTTACAAATGTAAAATACCAAAGTGGATGTGTAGTTATACAGTGAAACCTCTCAAAACCGGACCCTCTGTAAACCGGAATTCACTCAAAAACACACATTTTTCATGGTCACTTTTTAAATATTTGTACAGAAGAGAACCTCTCTAAACAGGATACCTCTAATACACTGACTTTTTACTTGGTCCCAAGGGTGTCCAATTTAGAAGAGTTTCACTGTACATGTATCTATAAATAGATATACAATAACCAGTCTTATGTTCATTCATTCATTTCAACGTATTTCCATGATTATATCCAATTAAGGTTCAAGCACGCTGTTCCGGGCACACACCTCAGCTATCTGCGCTGTCTGTCCAGGACAGTGAGTTAGTTGTTAGCGGTTACTTAGAGAGAAGAGGGTGTAGTGGTCTTACACCTACCCATTGAGCCGTTAAACCTCGCTCTGGGTGGGAGCCGGTACCAGGTTGCGAAACCCTGTACCTACCAATGGCTTAACCCCAATACCACTAGTCTCATGTACCTGAATCAACTATTTATAGTAACACATTAAAGATTTTTTTTCAATAACAATTAAAAATACAATGTATTCCATCATGCGACAAGCCCAAGCTATTGTAAAAGCATCCTTTGTAAAGCAATTAGCATTGTTAAAAACGTGCAGATTAATGATTAGTCTCTGCAATGTGTCATGGTCTACACATAGGGCTGGATGTTTCTTTATCTTTTTTAACTTATTTCCGTGCTTATATCCAATTAAGGTTCAAGCACACTGTTTCTAATGTATAGCTGATCATGCACAACAATAATCGTTTGATTAAAAAATAATATAAATAAGATTTAACACAGACAGACAAATTATTTTTGTGTACAGATTTAAAACATCCAATTAGAAATAAGAATTACATACAGACAAATTCTTTATTTACATCCCACCTTGTGTACAGATTAAAAATATCTCATTAGAAATAAGATTTACATATATACAGACAAATCTTTATTTACATCTCACCTTGTTTACAGATAAAAGGACAGTTGAATAATAATAGTATACAGGGTGAACACAAACCAATATGTCGTTTGTGTGGTTTTTGTGTTTGCACAAACGTTTTTCTTCAGTAGTTGAGATACAAATGAAAAGGTTAAAGGGACATTCATGAGTTTGCTGCAATTTTAAAGATGTTATCGACTAATAGGAGACTTTTTAATGATTGTAATTACATATGAAATATATTTTTCAGGCTAAAATATTAAAGGCTTTATATTAAACATGTTTCTGATCATTCTAATATTTGCACTAGGTTAAATTTCATTTTATTTCCTAAAATATTGTTTTTTCCTACAGACGTTGATATTTTAAACAAGAAAATATATTTAATATGTAAGTTTAATCGTAGAAATATTTTATTAGTCGGAAACATCTTACAATGGAGCAAACTCAGGAATGTCTCTTTAATGGGCAACAATATTCAAATGAGAATCTGAGATGAGCAAGTTTCATAGCTTTTCTCCTGTCATAAATACGAAAATATACTTTTTGTGTTCTAGGACTAATTTATTAGCTACCAAGCGAAAATAAAAATCAGGTCAGGGTTAAAAATTAGCAGTCAAACGATCGCCTGTGGCGACCTTTATTGCCTAAGGGCGACTAAGAATTTTACAAAGGTAGTCCGTTGGGCGACTATCGATTTTAGGGTCTGGCGAGTATGGTACCAGTTAACAAAAAAAAGACACCGAAACTGAATTGAATGTGACAAAACACACCGCGTCTGTGTTGGCGCGAACTACAGATCTGGTAGCAGAATACATAGCACATGTTCTATATTTTGAGGCGCCAGACTTGGCTTCTGTGTCTTTGGGCCGGGTCTTTCTAAAAATAGAGCCCAAAATGTATTGAAGGCACTGCATGTATTTAAAAAATCTGGAAGTTGTCGGCTTATTGGAATGGACTGGATACACCATAATTATCTAGTAGAGCTACTATTTGATAATTATTATTCAATATTATGGTAAAAAGGAATCAGATTTAATTAGCTTACATTATTCTGGTACAAAATCAAAATCTTGTAGTTTTAACACACCGACGTATGCACATGCACGCATATACAAATAACAATGATTTTTTTTTATACTACAGGCAATTTGCATGAAATAAGAACTGATCTGAAGTGATACCAAGACTTACATTATGACATAACCATCCAAATATTACTGTAATAAACGATAAGTAAAAATTTTTATGCTTTGTAATATGATAACTAAGTACATCGTATATTTTGGTAAAATGGTTGGTGGGGTTTTTTTTTTTTGGGGGGGGGGGGGTTCTCCCACAGATTTATTTTGTTTATATTTATTTTATTAGTAACTTCCTACTGTGGCATTAACAATATTCATATTAAACGTACACATGTGGGTGCTTCGTCTATAAGACAGCCACTCCAGAGGACATCCTTTACTGGAGATTTCACCCTCTTGCATCGCCACAAAGTATATTTCATCCCTCTCGCATTGCCATGAGGACTGCCACCCTTTATTCTCGTTGTACTGCATTATTTATTTTTTTACTTCAGAGGCAATGCAAGTCAAGATGCATAATTACTTGGCTGTTCTAGCATTTTGTCTTCACTCCTGTATTAAAAATGTCATTTAATCTGTATAATTTAATGGTAATTTGTAAAGAAACATTTTTATTTATACTGGATTATTTTTTAAATAATGTTATTTAAGTTGGTATGAATATGAATTTTAACTTTATTCATTATGAAGTTATATGCCAATTCATCGTTGTTCTTTTGAAGCAAGCAGACTATATACGGTGAGCACATGGTAATTATTCAACAAAGAACATTCTAGTTTTCATTTTGGCTGTGCAATTAAATTTTAATGTCATAATTGGAGGGCTAGTTGAATTTGAGAAGGGCCAGTAAGATTTTTCTTCAACTGGCCCTGCTGGCGACCATGGTTTTCATGTTAATTTTCAACCCTGTCAGGTTTGTTTATTTTGTTTTATTTTTAATATTTAACCAATTTCAATTTAGGCTTCAACAAGTATAAATTTGATCTGTTGATATTTGTAAAACATTTTAAAACCTTGATATAATTTAACCAACATTTATTAACGTCAGTTTCGATGCGTTGGAAATGAGAAATTCTGTAAAATGCTATTGGGTCATTCCATGTCAAATCAACAAATATTTGAGGTCACCCACGCACTTCGGTCTCCGATTCACTTGAAATTTGTACCAAACATGCCTCAGTTATTCACATGACAAATCTCAGGTTTGAGGTCTGTATTTCAAATAGCTTTGAAGTGATGGACATTTTCCTAACTATGGTAAGAGTTAAATTTAGCTGAAAAATAGTCGTCATAATTTTCCTGCTATATTTCAAGACCTATTATCTCAGGACATGATGGACTTAGAGCCCTGACATTTTGCATGGGCACTAACGAGGTTATAAAGGACTGATTTGTAGCAGACTGGTGCTTTTCAGTCATTATACTGAATGACTGGATACAGATGAAAAATGTCGAAAATGCAAGTTTATTTCACGAGCACCCATTTTCCACTCTAAAACAATGTCTTACATTCACTGCACACACATAATCTTTTTTGTCTATGAAGTCCACCCCAGTCACTACATAACTGTAAAGTTTTACATCTATGTGCTGTTTAGTTATAGAATAACACCCTTCCAAAATCAGAAAAATGTCAGATTGGGAACATTTTCAATGACAAAAAACCCAATGTGGGTTAACTTCAAAAATCCTTAAACTGAGCTCAATTTATAGCTAATGTGATGTAGTTTGTGTGTGGTAAATTTCATTATCCATATAGAAGCCCTTCTTGGGAAATTTATCTTTCAATTATGCATGACTTCAGCATATGAAAATCATTTCAGAGAATATAACCATTTACATGGTTAATGTATTTTCTCATTATAAAACACCCACATTTCAGTCACTTTGCTACTTATATAGATTTAAGATTAGTAATTGTTTACAGGATGAAATATTTTCTTCAGTAACACCAAAAACATAAGCTCATTTAACCCCTTGGAATTGGAATCAGTGAAGTATTTTTACTGTTACTTGTATAGTATGACCACGAGTACCAAAAAATTGTTTAGAAAACTCACAAACTAAATATATCAGAAAATTTTCCAAAACAGCATGATGTCCAAATATTCAAAATTGACATTGGTGAAATGTGTGGCGGTTTTATTTTTTTTATTTTTTTTATTTTTACCAAGAATATTATAAATTAGTGACTGATATCATTTGGCAAGTATGGCTACATGTTTAGCTCCTTGTACATGTGCTTATGGATCTGAAGACCAAGTCATCGAACTAAGTTCTATAAAAAACAAGAACTGAAACTTTCTGATCTAGATGATAATATCAAAGAACTTTTGCGACTTCAAACAGACCTCCCTGGGGATGAAAATGGGACTCTGTGCTTACACAATAAGCAAATCTATATCACCAAATATGTCTTCTTTCAGAAATCGTGTTGTGATCCCAGGAAGGTTCACAATAAATCTCTGAAAAGGGTCTTAAAACACTAACAGTGAACAAGCATTTGAGATAGACCTGCTAACAGTACTTAATAGATAAGGATGTTAGAAATCAAAAACCAGCACTGCCTGTCAGCTGGAAACGGTGTGAAATTGGAAAGTATGTTGTCTGTCTCTATGATGGAAAGTGGTGGGTTGGTCATATAAGAGATATATCCAAGGAACATGAAGATTTTCAAATTTTATCCATGCATCCTCATGGTCCAGCAAGATCATTTCATTGGCCAGAAAGAGAAGACAACTGCTACGTGTCACTCCAGTGTATTCTGTGTCTACTAAATGCACCAACCACAACAAATGGCCGCCAGTATTATCTGGATGAAAAGGACATAAAACAAACCTGGCATGAACTGTAGTCACAACACTGTTTCTAAAGATGAATTGCTAATAACTTAATAAAGACTACATGACACTCTTACATTGTATTAAATACATACATACATATACATCCATCCATTCATTCATACATATATAATACTGCATATATACATGCAAGCACGCATGTACACACACACACACACACACACACGCCATGTCATTTGATCCATCCATTATATTTTTGAAATGTCAGCAGTTTAACAATGAGAAAATATTTTAATAATACAACTAGTTATACCTTCAGAAATGCTTTGCGGATGCTGAAATCATGCATAATCGAAAAACATATTTCCAAAGAAGGGCTTCTATATAGATGATGACATTTGGCACACACTAACTACATCACACTAGCTATAAAATGAGCTCAGTTTCAGGATTTTTGAAGTTAACCAACATTGGGTTTTTGTCAATGAAAATGTTCCCAATATGACATTTTTCTTATTTCGGAAGGGTGTTATTCCATAACTAAACAGCACATAGATGTAAAACTTTACAGTTATGCAGTGGTTGGGGTGGACTTCATAGACAAAAAAGATTTATGTGTGTGCAGTGAACGTAAGACATTGTTTTAGAGTCTGGAAAATGGGTGCTCGTGAAATAAACTTGCATTTTCGACATTTTTCATTTGTATCCAGTCATTAAGTCTGATGACTGAAAAGCACCAGTCTGCTACAAATCAGTCCTTTATAACCTCCTTAGTGCCCATGCAAATTTTCAGGGCTCTAAGTCCATCATGTCCTGAGATAATAGGTCTTGAAATATAGCAGGAAAATTACAGCGGCCATTTTTCAGCTAAATTTAACTCACACCATAGTTAGGAAAATGTCCATTACTTCAAAACTATTTGAAATACAGACCTCAAACTTGAGATTTGTTCATGTGGATAACTGCGGCAAGTGTGGTACAAATTTCAAGTGAATCTGAGACCGAAGTGTGTGGGCCATTTGTTGATTTGACATAGAATGACTATTCATAGTAACGAGAACACAATTTTTTTGTGACTGTGGCACGAGATCTCTCCTAGTACATGGTACAGGCAAAATGGGTTTTAAACTAAATCAATCTCACAGTAGCTGCATAGGTACCTTCGTGTGAGCCAGATGAGGTTATGTATTGGCAAGCTTCGACATTCACAAAATAAAAATTAGCAGTCATTTTGTCTGACACTAGGTACAGTTGCTAGAATGCCATTGTGAATAGTAAATAGTGGTCATGAAGGAAATAGCTGCACACATTGAACGATGGAGCAAAAGCTAGTTAGAACATTACCATCAAGCACATATGATGTACATCAAGGCACGGGCGTAGGAATGTGCCAAAAATGGGGGGCACACACACACACACACATATAAACACATACATATACATACATACAGTCGAACCTGGTCTAAGGGTCACCTATACATAATGGTCACCTGCCTATAATGGCCACTATAAATCCCCCCAATGCATTTCCTTCCTTATTTGACCTGTACATAACTGTCACCTGTCCATAACGGCCAGCAGTCACTATTTTTCACCCAAAATCACAGGTTGAACCTGCTATAACGGTCACAAGATGATCATCGTAAAGACGGTTTTTGATTTATTTTTTGTCCCTGGTTATGTCTTTACTTTTTCAATCATCTTAAAAATTATAAATTAAATGTGTTTATATCGCCATGTCTGTAGCTTTGGATTTATTTTCGGTCAAAGTAAATTTCCATTGTAATTCTCTGATCGTAATTGAAAAACAAACGGGCACTCAACAACTTCCGTGACACACAGTTACTGGTGGTGTAATTCGATTGGTTCTCAGCATCCTCAATGAACAGTATTCCCATTGGCTGTACATAATGTCATCTGTATGTATGGTCACTCTATTGAGTCTCGAGAAACAAAACAAATGAGGTGTTAAATTAAGTGTCTGATTGTTTCTAGCCAGACATAATTGGTAAATAAACATGAACTGCTGAAGGCGGTGGTCATTAAAGATGCCCCGTGTTAGGATTATTTAATGACTCATGATCTTATTCAGCTGTAAACAACGGTCATAATCCACTGAAGGATTAGCGGTGGCATGAAACAAACAAATAAGTTAAACATGCCACATGGGTAATAACCTTCAATTAAACAAAATTTCTTCTGCAAGTCAATGTCAATGTCTACGAAATGTACTGCATGCAAAATGCCACCGAAAAATCGTACTGCTTTAACATTAGAACAGAAAATTGACGTTATTAACAATACTGAGAAAAGCAATTTAAGTGCGCGAAAGATCGCCGTTCATTTTGGTGCAGGATGTTCTCGGATTAATTCTATTTTAAAAAGGAAAGCTGATATTCTGGCCAGGGTTTTTTTGTTTTGGTTTTTTTTTGGTTTTTTAAACAATATTTTATTCCATTTGCTGGTGGGATTGGTCAACAGGCTACAAACAAACTGACAAGATGACAGACAAAGTACAATTAATAACTAACAATAATAATAATAATAATAAAACATAATAGTAGATGAATAACTGGCCGATTTTGACAATAATGTTTCAACCGAAAGAAAAAGGCAGAAGAAAGCAACAGGCAATGATGACATAAACAAGCTAGTGTGGGAATGGTTTAATGGCGACAGTTGTGATATGTTTTAATATATGGGTTCTAATTTTGAACCTGTATATAAGGGTCACCTGTCTATAACGGCCACTTTTGTCATGTCCTTGGGTGGCCGTTATATACAGGTTTGACGGTGTGTATATATATATATATACAGTCAAATCCGCTTATTTGGATGTGCCTCGTGCAACAAAATTATATTCAAATAAGCGGCATATTCAATAAACCAAAGGTACAATTTCGACATACAATATACCCAATTAAGACCTCTTGTTGATTTATGCAAACCCTAATTACGATTCTCCCAATTTGGGCCTCATGACATGTGGAATTTGTCAGAAACCGGTAAGTATTTTGTGTTAATAAAATACTGATTCCAAGTTCCATATTGTGACTCTGTTATCATTATCAAGTTTGTCTATAAACTTGATACATACAAGAGACAACAGTTAATGCCGTTTGTACGCCTAGAAGTAGAAGTGACTAAACATCTAATGACCCAGATAAAACCACCGGAAGCTCAATTAGACTGGCCACAGTAAAATAATTAAACGGCCGTTATTAACTTCTTTGTACATTTGTAAATCAAATGCAACAAGACCCCACCCCCACCACCCAATATAATCTTGAATAAGTAGTCATTTCCATGTTCTGTATTTTACCAGGACGTCTATCTGATTATTATCTGTGTGCATTTGTAACTGATTTGACAGGTAAACTAGACTGGCCAAAGTCAAATAAGTGAAAGGCCGTTATTCAATGTAACAGAAGGAAAAACACAAACGCTAATATTGGGCCCGATATTGGAATGTCTTTTTGTCTGGCGACGGAAAACCATTCTGATAAGGCCTTCTCCACATTGGCTGCTTTTCCCGTTCTCTGTCTTTTTCGTTCTGGGTTAGTACTGGCGAGATACTGGGCACATATCTCGTCGTATTTCTGAGCCAAAGATAAATCGTTTCGTTTCCGTTTATTTGCCATGTTGACATTGTGAAAAAAAAAAGTTCTTGTCAATATTTATAGCCAAAAGATGATTAATCCAACTTGCTAAGAAAATCTCCTACAACTTACCTTTTGTCGGCATTTAACAATTTAAACAGTAATCACCATAATCGGTCACCCCAAATGGGGCCTCACATTGTGAGCTGCAGAGGAAAAATCACGTGATCAAAAGATCCTGCTAAAAATAACACTAGTAGCAAACGGCTTTTGTTTGTTACTGTCACCGGCTTTTGTTTGTTACTGTCACGGACAATTCATAGAGAAAAATATCTGACAAGTGTTTATTTATGGATTAAACATACACTGCTTCAAAAGTGGCCGACATGAGATTAAGGGATGCCTGCTTACGAAATGCACATGGCCGCCAACAAGGTGGAAATGACCGACTTTGATCCTTGATTGTCCTGCATTGTCTCGGCCATTGGGTCACATTTGAGATAAATCTCAGAGTTCATGGATTAATTACGATGTAATTAGGAAATGTATTGATTAATAACGAGTCATCCGAAATAATTTAAGAAACAAGAAAACAAGTTTGTTGTAAGTCTTTTCTCTTTTTTTAACAATGAAATTAAATAAAATTAAAAGTATTCATTTCTGCATGTACGATAGTATGGTATTACGTACGATCATAAATTTTACAAACACACCTCAAGTAACACAAACTTTCCTATCTTTTACATGCAATTGCCATTCGGCAAGGATAATTTTATATTCAAATATCCGAAAACACGTTAAAAAACACATCCAATTAACCGTTGGATTTTGTATTGTCATAATGGCAAATGGTTCCGTGCAGGACAAACATATTCAAATATCCGAAATATACAATAATCCGACATCCAATTAAGTGGATTTGACTGTGTATATATATATATATATATATATATATATATATATATGCATGTATAAATATATAAAAACCATCGCTACTTCTACAAAGTGGGGCAGCACACCACCACCCCCATCTCCCCGCTTCCTACGCCAGTGCTAGGTCAGCAGGGCTTCTAGATTATGGTAGCCCCACTCCCATGGCTAGTGATATTCAATGTTGGGCTAGTAAATAACTACTATTGTCATGCCCAATGGCTAGTGAATTTTTTAGTCAAATGTTGCAGTTGTCTGTTTTGTAAATATGAATATCCTGACCCCACCCCCAATGTTAGTGCTTTTAAGCTCTATCTCCCTCTTTAGGTGACATATCCCATTATTACTATTATTTAGTAAAATAGTACAAAATTTAAAGTAAAGTAGGCCTAGTGAATTTTTTATTGTGGCTAGTAAATATTTTAAATCACTGATCCAATGGCTAGTGGATTTTATAAACATTCTAGAAGCCTTGGTCAGGGATTTTCCTCTGTGCGCAGTCTTCCAAAACATTGATGATATTAGCCAACACACGTTTGTTTGGATTTTCCTCTGTGCGCAGTCTTCCAAAACATTGATGATATTAGCCAACACACGTTTGTTTGGATTTTCCTCTGTGCGCAGTCTTCCAAAACATTGATGATATTAGCCAACACACGTTTGTTTGGATTTTCCTCTGTGCGCAGTCTTCCAAAACATTGATGATATTAGCCAACACACGTTTGTTTGGATTTTCCTCTGTGCGCAGTCTTCCAAAACATTGATGATATTAGCCAACACACGTTTGTTTGGATTTTCCTCTGTGCGCAGTCTTCCAAAACATTGATGATATTAGCCAACACACGTTTGTTTGGATTTTCCTCTGTGCGCAGTCTTCCAAAACACTGATGATATTAGCCAACACACGTTTGTTTGGATTTTCTGACAAGTGGTTACAGCTTTAGCACGAACGATCTGTCGTTTATGTTGATATCGGTTTTGGATAACCTACCGACAGACGACAAAATTGTACATGCCAAATTTTATGCACTGCAATTTATTTTTCTTCCAATCACCAAACGAAATTTGAAATAATTAAGTCATGGGAAATCCCGAATGTTTTTATGCGTGTAGTGTTTTACAATTAAAACATGTTTAAGATAAGACATTGTTTAAAAAATAAAGAAAAAGTAAAATATATGTTTATTTTGTTTGGGGGTGGGGGACGGAACTCTTACCATGACTTAAACTCAGGACAGTCCCTTTAATTTCCAAATAGCATATGATTTTGTGCACGAAGCGAAATGATCAAAAGGAACGTGCAACTATGTAACTAAACTTTTTTGAGAATTCTAAAGACTGCGCCACCTTTGCATCACTGCGATGCCTACAAAGTGCCGACTTCGTATCACTGCGGTGCCTACAAAGTGCCGACTTCGTATCACTGCGGTGCCTACAAAGTGCCGACTTTGTATCAACTGTGTTGCTGATTTCAAATGAATACATCATATCTTTCTCAAAACAGCAATATAGGTTTATTTTCTTCCAAAAACAGTGATATTTTATAAGAAAAAAGAAAAGATTTTCTGACGAATGATTACAGCTTTTGCACGAAAAATCTCGTTTATGCTGATATTGGTTTTGCATAACTGATAGACAAACAACAAAATCATTCGTGCCAAAATTTTATGCCCTGCAAAGTTTCGCCAAATTATCTATTAAACTTAAAAAATGGCAGAAAAGCAGTTATTTTCGAATAAAATGTAGTAAAATTATTTTGCCAACTCAAAATAAAATTTGCCAATTGTTTTCAAAATTTGCAATTGGCGAATTTGGCAACTGCCAGAGCTAGCTCTAGAATAAAAATATAGCAATAACAATACAGCAATAACAATACAGCAATCTATAAAAGTACACATGTATATACACGTATGTGCCCACAGTTATTTTCAAATGCAACTCATCTTGTATCATCTAGAGACAGCATGGATCAAACTGGGGACCAGGGAGTCCTACTGATGGGGTTCAGAATATGAATCTATATTTTGTCTAATAATAATAATAATAATAATAATAAAAACATTCCCTACTAGGTAACCATAGGTTTGAAATCTTCTGAAACTGGACATTCTGCAATGTATGAACTGTGACAAATTTAAACAGCAATTCTCTTAATATAATCTATCTAAAAAAAATCAAAACAAAATTCTCTATAAATTTCCAAAATTTTAGGATAAGTAATTTTTCTCTTCGTACCTTCTCGCAGAAATCTTCAAACCTACATGTATGTGAATAGCCTAGCAGCACTGTAAAAATAATTTGTTTTAGCCTGTGATGGGATTCTCCCAACCCATCAGACAGCCAGTACTAAAAGCAACCTGCTGATGATGATGACACCTATTGTTAAGGGCATGAGCTAGGTCAATGACCAGCATGTGACCCCAGATAGCCTCAAGTCGGTGAATGGTGCAGTAAGCTCTACAGCTGCAAGCTTCACTCACATATATTCAGTGCACAGAATACAGGCTAGTCACAATACATATTTGTTATTCAGTACTAAAATTTAAAAAAAAACAAGAGTTCATTTATTTACTTATTTCTTTTATATAAATTTTATATATCGATTCATTAAGAGCACAGTATGCAAGCTGTCATCACCACGCAGTTTATTCACTACCGGATGTTTCAACAATGAAAACGGCTACATCATCTGGTTAGCTAATTATTATCAGTGCATATGAAATGAACCGGCCTTTCTCCAAATCTTTTAAAGGCTTTTACATATCCAGTATCGATTATGTATACATGTTTTCAAATAAAGCTAAAATGGTGGGGAAAGGTGTGTTAGATAGAAACATTTTGAGTGTTTATTAAAACCAACAAATGATTTTTTTATTTATTTTACTTTATTATTATTATTATTATTATTATTATTATTATTTATCATTTTAATTCATTTAGTTTATATTTTTTTAAATTATTTTAATTATTTATTTTTTATTTATAATACTACTATTTATTTTATTTTACTGGGGACAGCCATTTTCTTTTGTTTTTGTGACATCCGGTAGTACAGCTTGGGGCGAAGTGACGTCAGCTCCATCCATCTCCTCTATGCACAGTGTAAACAAACGCTCTAATTTACAAGGCACTTCACTTTCATCAACCTGACTTGTAAAATATAAATGACTTGATAGTATAATAAATTATTTAACTAAATATATTTCAATTTGTATCAATAGAACGAAATGGAGTTATAGTATTATTAGGCCTATTGGTAGGGTACGTGAGCAAAAACGACCACTCACAATACTTATTCTTTTCTTTAGGATGACGTAATTGGTCAGTTTGGGATTTTAGATGGGAAAGTCTACTTAATCAAGGGCTTTACAGAATTACTTATAGTAATAAAGCAGGACGGCTGATAATGTCCATTACAATTTGAGGGGTATCCGTGCAGTTATCACACAATTCCCTGTGATCTTAATAAAAGAGGCATGTCTTTTTAGTGTGTCTAGACACAGAGTCTGGGGACCGTCTAAATATACACCTACTATTCAGGAACCACTGGTACAGGCCATGGAAAGAAAAGACCAATTAACCAAGAAAACACTCCGATTATTATTTCAGTACATGGGTTAATTTATGTACAAAACATAATACAGTTATTTCAACACTTTGACAATGGTGGTTTATTTTATATTGAAAAATAATATATATAACTGTTGCTGGCTTACTGGGATGGCTATTATTACAGAACATTGCGATGCATCTGCAAAAATCAGGTATGTTTTGTTTCTTCAGTTCGAAGACCAATTCCTGACGTGACACGTTAGGTATTTCAATATTTATGTTATTAGTAGCCTACTACTATAGCATTTACAATATCCAAATTAAATAAACGCACACATGAACGTGCTTCGTCTATAGGACTGGCCTCGGTGGCGTCGTGGTTAGGCCATCGGTCTACAGGCAGGTAGGTACTGGGTTCAGATCCCAGTCGAAGCATGGGATTTTTAATCCAGATGCCGACTCCAAACCCTCAAGTTAGCGCTCCGCAAGGCTCAATGGGTAGGTGTAAACCACTTGCACCGACCAGTGATCCATAACTGGTTCAACAAAGGCCATGGTTTGTGCTATCCTGCCTGTGGGAGGCGCAAATAAAAGATCCCTTGCTGCTAATCGGAAAGAGTACCCATGTAGTGGCGACAGCGGGTTTCCTCTCAAAATCTGTGTGGTCCTTAAGCATATGACTGACGCCATATAACCGTAAATAAAATGTGTTGAGTGCGTCGTTAAATAAAACATTTCTTTCTTTCTTTCGTCTACAGGAGGACAGCCACTCCTGTGGAAATCCTTTACTGGTAATGTTATCCCCTCTTGGATCGCCACAAAGTTTATTTCATCCCTATTGCAATGTCACAAAGAGGACTGTCACCCTAGAGTAGTTTATATACTAAATCACGTGCAGGTCTACCTTTATTCTCTTTGTACTGCATCATTTATTTATTTTTACATCAGAGACAATGCAAATCAAGCTGCATACCTTGGCTGTTCTAGCATTTTGTCTTTACCCCTGTATTAAAAATGAGATTTAATATGTATAATTTAATAGTAATTTGTAAAGAAACAGTTTTATTTATACTAGATTTCTTTTTTCAAGATTGTTATTTGAGTTTATGGGTTTAAAAATTAATAACATGTTTTTATATGAATTTTAACTTTATTCATTATGAAGTTATATGCCAATTCATCGGTTTCCTTTTGAAGCAAACGGACTATATACAATAAGCACATGGTTATTATTCAACTAAAAACATTCTAGTTTTAAATTGGGCTGTGCAGTTAAATTTGAATGTGATAATTGGAGGGCTAGTTGAATTTGAGAAGGGTCAGTAACATTTTTTCTTCAACTGGCCCTGCTGCGACCATAGTTTTCGTGTTAATTTTCAACCCTGAGACACATGTCATTGAATACAACCACCTCCATTTTCAAAGTGTTTAAGAAAATAGACAATACCACAATAAGTAAATAAAGCTCTCCAAGTTTGCTAAATATTCACAAATGGTCTTCCTATAAGAATACAATAACAAAGAGTAACAAATGTAATGACATGAAATTAACACTAGTGAGATTTACACAAGAGAATAACACATTGTTATCAATTTCAAGCAGGCTGCGATTCTTTGATACCCCAAGTCAGAACCAAAAAGATGTCCATTTCTAAAGTAGTACTGTATCTTGTAGCAGGACAGAAACTGATTGTTAATTTTAATTTTTAGCAAAGAAGTTTCTCTCATCTTTATGAATAATTGTCATAACAAGATTAACAAATTTAAATGTACAGAGGGTGTACATAACAAGTGATAAACTAACAACTACTACAGGGTTTTATCACCTATGTTTCTAGACTCCGATAATCGGTATCATTCTCCACCATTCCCGAAAGGCTATGTCATTTTTTATTCCCAATTTTCGACTGAAAAATTCCCAATCTGAATGTTTTGAAAAAGACAAACGCTCCTTTCCTCTCCCATATTTCATTATACAAAATAGATATAATAATTTAAATAAATTACAAGTACAGTGAAACCCCTCTAAATCGGACACCCTTGGACCAAGTAAAATGTCCAGTTAGGAGAGGTGTCCGGTTTAGAGAGGTTAAGTTCTGTACTGTCCGGTTTTGGGGGAATTCCACTTTATAGAGGGTCTGGTTTTGAGAGGTTACACTGTATATACATGTATGTATAGTATTACTTTTTAAAATTCTAACTTATCTTAATGAGATGTTTTTGAAATGCAACTCATAATTCCCAATTTTTTGTGAAACGATCCTAAAATTCCCAATTTTAAAGCCATGGGCATCAGTTCAAATTTTAGAAATAAAACCCTGTAATATATACTGTGAAGGGAATAACACCGTCTGAATTGGTTAATAGCTGTGAATGGTTTTCCTCAGATGTCTGTGTCTTGGTCATCTATTATATATATCAGAAAACAATAGAAGATTACCTTCATGACAGTCATGCTGTAAATTGCTGCTTTTGTACATGTATTTAAGTCTTCACAATATTATCTTTTGGATATGAATAAATTTAGAAAATTTGTTTCTAATTTTCATTATTATTCATACTTACCTTGTACTAGCACAACAACAATGCTATATGACCCTGAGTTATAACCTCCACTGCAGAATTATCTTCCCTTGCCGGATGTATAACCTACACCCGCGCATGGGTAGACCGTATATCCTCGTTATCGATTCAAAGTCTGGAATGACTGAATCAAAAAAGACCTCCCTCGGGGCGGGTGGGAGGTAACGGTTGTTGTGCTAGTACTAGGTAAGTATGAATAATAATGAAAATTAGAAACAAATTTTCTAATAGTCTTATTCAACTTACCATACTAGCACAACAACAATGCTATAACAGATGTGATAAAACACCATTAAAGCACGAGAATTTAACATTAAAGGGAGGAGGTAAGAAAACAAGGAGCACTTACTCATTCAACCAGTAGTGTTCGTCTCAAGTAATGATACAGTGAAAAAGCAACCCACATCATACGAGGTATAAAATGTCAAAGTGACTTTTAAATTGAAGAACTACAACCACCCCCAAAATACGATCACTACCCGCAATCAAAGCATCAATCTCCGCAAGAGATTCATGCGCCTTGTGCGCTAACGGCAAGCCGAAATCCTGCCGCGGAGCGTCCGTCGCTAAAGGCCGGTTTCCAAACGAAACACCCTTGTAAGACTGAACAGCCTCCTCCGACGGAATTGCATCTGCGCACACCAGTCGGACCTGTTCCCGTACAAAACCAAGAACCGCCTGGTAATCATAATCGCCGTCTGGCGTACCATCGGCCAAATTGGGAATCTCATCGAGCACCGAACCTGGTACCGACCCTTCCCCTGAACCACACACTGATTCGGAGGGAAAATCCTCTTCCGAAGAAGAAATTTTTTCAAACGACGTGCCATGCGCTGCCCTTAACAGAAACGAACCTGCATGGGCAGGACGATGCGGACCGGCCGAATCTGCAAACTGGTCCAACCCCGGTCTCGCTGGAAACCCCGGTAGGTGGAGGGACTGGTGGAGGCGATTCCCCTAGCCAGGCCATGAAATTCTCAAAAAGAGAAACATAGTCCCCCCGAGTCCGCCCCTGAGGGCGACCCGAAACCATCGGACCCTGAACGAAAGGTTCCGCCCACGCAGTCGAGGGATAACGCTCTAAACGATCTAAAAGTTGATGACGCTGTACAGGCACACCAACAACAGAAGGGACGCCCAATGGCATTGCACCCAAAACAATGCCACCCAGCTCCGTGACCGAGACAACGTTGTGAGACTTTGCGATTTTTCACTAAGTGGCTCGATCACCGAAAGACGCGTTGGCCCTCGGACGCCACGACCAACCCTGCACCAGAAATCTGGTGAGACAAACGGCGCCGCGAAGCGGACTTCATCCGAGAGCCAATCGACCCCTCCACAGAAGGACCGATAACCCTGCCCCCATCAGCAAGATGGGAGTCGGAACTGAGAGACACAGTCGTTCCTGCCACGACTGCACTCCCTCCAACTGACGCCCTCGTTACAACCGTAACAGGCGCCACCTCCACCGACGGAGGCAAAAGCAAATCCCCAGGTGGAACGGAGCCCGACCTGGAAGAAACCTTCCCTGCTTCAGCCGAAGCAACAGCGCCCCCTCCGCACCAAGCTGCGCTTCAGGTTTACTGGTATCACCATGAAGATGGCGAACAGACGAGGAGGCGCCCTTGCTCCTACCACTTGTCCGTGAGCTCTTTGAACTGGACACCGACTTGCCGACCGATGGCAAATCGGTATGGAGCACGACCCCAGAGGTTGCCACTGTGCTCCGCCCGTCCTGTTCACATCTAATCATCCTCTTACGCTCGGCGTCTTTTGACAGCTTCTTAGCCTTCCCCCACGTGGAGGGGGACCAATTTACACAGATATGACACTGGCGTTCAAAACAACAAGAACGACATGCCCGACATAACAAATGCTGATCAAACTGGGGCAGTCGTTTAAGACAACTCCCCTTGGCACACACAACCAACCGGTTGGAGCCCGAGGAAGCCGTGTCAGACATTAACCCCCTGTGTAAATCACCCAAAAGACCTCGTATGACAGAGTAAACAAAATTACAAATTAATAAACAATTTAACAATTTGACAAAAAATTTACTACAGAACTCGAACACGACTGCAGAATCAAAAACGAGGATATACGGTCTACCCATGCGCTGGTGTAGGTTATACATCCGGCAAGGGGAGATAATTCTGCAGTGAAGGTTATAACTCAGGGTCGTATAGCATTGTTGTTGTGCTAGTACGGTAAGTTGAATAAGACTATTAGTTTTAATTAATTGTGTGTGACAGTGACACAGTTGTAACAGATAATAGAAGCATATGTTTATGGTGAACACATTTTTTCATACTATGGAATTTACTACAAGTTATTTATTTCTGAGCCGCTTGTTTTCTAAATTACATGTACACCATGTACACACAACATTAGTATATTTTTGTTATTTCCAAAACACTTATTTTTATTTTTACGTCAAACCAAATTGTTTTCATTACTAGTAAATTTTTACAGTTTAGCTAAATTTCTAGACCCTATGCTAATTCCACACTCTACTCTTATTGGCGTTTTTTTTAATTTCCACACCCTATGCTAATTCCGCATCCTACTTTAATTGATTTTAGAAAACTTTCCAGACCCTATGCTTATTCAGCCCAGCGCCCTCAATAGTTTAAGAAGTAGCAGGCTACAACAGTGATGATAGCAGGGGGCAAAGCGGGGGGGGGTCTGGGGGCCCTCCCCGAGAAACATTTGACGCTTGGCCGTTTATTTAGCCAATTTAGCAGGTTATTGGAGCATGTCGGGACCGGTTGCTTCCTACATTTTCTAGCAGCCATGTTGAAAGTCACGTGTAACGACAAACCAACCACATCACCCAAAATGGTAACGCTGCTTGATAAAAAAATTCGATGTGAACTAATCGCGTTTCAAGACAAATAAACAACTATTTTGGCACCTTGTTTGGATCCCTTTTGTAGGAGACTTTATTAAAGAAGAGAAAGCACTTTTTTTTCACCATCAACGAAAAGTAGGCGGCGGCAAAAGCTGTTTCAGACGGCGATTTGCCGCCGGAGACCGGGTACTTTTGAGGGCTCTGTCAGCCCCTATGTTTATTAGGCACTCGAGAGTAACTATATGAACAGTATAAATGAGTTATCCTTATCAGACGTTGTGATCTATTACTAAATACAAAGGTGGACTGTTTCTAATTACCGTATATCTTCGCCTATAAGTCGAATTTTTTTCACCCAAAAATTATTTTATAACTTGGGGGGTCGACTTATAAAGAGGGTAAAAAAAATTCACCAAAAAATATTACTGTTTTGGGGATTATTTTACAAGTTTTATTGTTGAAGTATGCCATGTATTTATACTCAAATATGTTAATTTGACACATTTATTTTTTATAACCTATTTTTTTTGGCATTAGAACGGTTTTGGTTATGCGAAAAGGCGTACGATCTCACTCACATGCCAAGACAACAGTCCACTTAGTTAAATTAACAGTCATCACTAATAATAAAAATGTAAACAATACTAACTACCTGTTGCCTGAGTTTATTTTGAAATCTGGTCACTGGCATTAATGGTTGTTCAAACAATGTTTTGGCGGTGATTAACTTCATGAATATTACTGAGCTTTCCCTTAAAATAGACTGATCTCTGGAGTTCACCATCTAGAGCAATAGGGACACACATCATTTCGTACAAAAACCAGTGTACTTTCCAGAGTTATCCTCCTTACATGTATTAATATGGCGGCAAAACGTGATACTTTCAGTTTTATCGTAGTGATCTGTTGTCAGTGTTTATAAATAAAGTTGTTGTCTGTGCACAAAACCATCTGTACAGTACTATACAGTAACAGTCAAACAGCTTTCACTCTGTACTGAGGGAATATTTCGTTTTGATGCTATGTAATAATGATAGTTTGATTGGAATAGTCTGATTATATTGCGATGTACAAAACGTTAAAACCGAAGTTTGTAAAATAATTTTCTTTTGTTCAAATATTATTGTTCTCATGTGCTGAAAATAAGAAATATTTCAATATTTATAAGTAGTTTTTCATGGGTCGACTTATAAACGGGTCAATAAAAAAATACGTTTTCAGGGCTTGAAATTAGGGACTCGACTTATAGCCGAGATCGACTTACAGGCGAAGATATACGGTAATAATAAATTAAATAGGCAAAGAAGTTTTGATCAGATTGGTATGTCTTCGAAGATGTCTGTTAAACCTGTGTTTTCTTATTTGTATAGCAAAGATACCGTATTGTTCCTATTTGTAGTGCCCCCTCTAATATAAACGCCCCCTATGATCACGAGAAATGTATCATGAAATGGTACCCGTAAAATAGTAAAACTGGCTTACCTGACTGCCGACTTGCAATGATTATAATCGGTAAACAAATAAAATCCAAACAGGTGAAGCACTACGACACTAGTATAGGCGAAGAGTATGTCACACATGTTTAACAAATGTATGTCGCTGTTATCTCCACGCAGAATGAATGCACGACACTCCTTTAACGCTGTTCAAAACCGGAAGTACAAACATACCGGTAGGTATTTACACCGACACCATAACACCGTTTAAAAAACGGTTAAATGATAACTTTAACTAAACTGCAAACTGGAGTCAAATGTCAACAATTTAACTTTAACTAAACTTAAAACTGGAGTCAAATGACAATAATTTGTGTACACAGTGACAATCAAATACACTCCGCAGGCCCTATATGCCTACTTGCACAGTACCATGTATTTCGATAAATCAGCTGACGATGTACGGTATGCTACGTCATTTCAACAAGAAAACATCACTGGTGGAGTGACTCGGTGGCAAAGCTTTTGATGTCTCAGCGAGCCAGACGCATTGACAGTTTGATACGAGGATTTTTCACACGTATTACGAAACGTGTTCTAGTACTCTAACTAGCGCGCCCCCTTTGTGTTTTGCATCGCGCCCGGGCGCTACAAATAGGAACAATACGGTAAGTACCAGTCATATATTAAAATCTTGCATGGACTCTACCATTCTTGTAAAAAAAAAATTCTGGTATTATTAAACGGATCTTTCTATCAGCTACATACGGTAAGTAGTGGCAATCAATATACAAAATTATTTTACATGCACTATTTTTCACACTCGCCAGATTGAAATTATGTGCACTGTACGAGCGCGATCGCACCCACACGCCTTAAAAGGCAAGGTTTGACTATGTCATTTCCTCCCATAATGAAACTACAGGAAATAGTGGGGTATATTCAATTGCCACCTTCAGTACTCAAGGACATGTATGACGTCGACTTTTCTACAAAATAATATTTGAATTTAAATATTATTTCTTGACCCCTTTATTTAAGAGATACACAACAAATAATTAGTGCCAGTAATTTTGGTTCAAATGTGTAATGTGTTTGATTGAGTGCATTCGGGTTTACCTGAACCGGAACACTGAAAAGTTTGGTTAACACAACAATCCAAATTGGGTCGCTTTCGAGATGTTTCGGCCCTGCTACAAATTTGGCCCCAGACGTTTCGGCCTCATAATCCTTGTCATTTCGGCCTCGTTTATTGTTGTTTTATTAAATCAAATTATTCAGTCACTTGTCTTTTGCTATTAAATTTTATCATAAGTATTTTCATTTCTTTTTCTCGTTCTCTTTCTTTCTTTCTCTCTTTTTGTTATTATTATTATTATTTTTAATTGAACATAATATCTGAGTGTTAAAGAATAAATAAGAGCCAACCAACCAAAACTGTATTTAGCTTTGATAATCCCACTATTAGCATAAAATTCATAAGAGGCCACATCGTCAGTGGTGTTCGGGGGCGAAACGTCTGGGGCCGAACATGTACTGGGGCCGAAACGTTCTGACACCATTGGATCTTGTGATTGTGTCAAACACACTCTCCAGTAGTGTGATATTAGAAACATAATTATTTTTTTTAATTAATTATATATACTCTTCAAAAGAAGAAACGCAAAACCACATTGTCGTAACATTTGGAGAATTGATTTAATTATTGAATGGCGAGTCCGATAATTACCAAATGTTGCAGGATTGTTCACAATTCACTCTAGTCCATTGTGAGTAAGTGATAGGACACACCACCAAGGTCAAGGTCATCTGGAGTCAATACCGGGTGTGGCCTCCGCGTGTGTTGACAACTGCCTGGCACCGCCTGCCCATTGAAGCAACCAGAGTACGGATGACGTCCCGGGGGATGGTGGCCCACTCGGCCTGCAAGGCTGCTGCCAGCTCGGGCAGGGTCTGGGGCTGTGGTTGTCACTGTCGGAGGCGTCGGTCCAACTCGTCCCATAGATGCTCAGTTGGGTTCAAATCCGGTGATATCGATGGCCAAGGAAGGACATTAATGTTGTTGTTCTGTAGGAAAGCCGTTGTGAGACGTGCTGTTTGAGGCCTGGCGTTGTCATGTTGGAACACTGCGTTGGCGTTGGCCATAACTGGAATGATGTGTGGCCGGAGGATCTGGTCAATGTAGCCCTGTGCATTCAGGTTGCCCTGCACGTGGACCAGGTCAGTTCTGCCAGTGTGTGAGATGGCTGCCCACACCATGACACTACCCCCGCCGAATCTGTCCACTTCCTGCACGCAGTTTGCCGCATAACGTTCACCACAACGCCTATACATGCAACATCTTCCATCATGACGTCGGAGCAGAAATCGGGACTCGTCACTGAACCACACCTGTCTCCATCGCAGTTGAGGCCATTGTCGATGAATCTGGCACCACTGCAGTCGGAGTCGACGGTGTTGTGGTGTTAAGATGACACCTCGAACTGGACGTCTGGCACGAATTCCTACCTCACGTAGGCGGTTCCGTACGGTCTGGTCGGATATCCTGCGCAAACCTGGTATTGCTGCGGCTGTGGAGGTGGCAGTAGTCAATCGTTCCCGAAGGTGGCGTACCCGGATGTAGCGGTCCTGCCCGGGGGTAGTGACCCGTGGTCGACCGGATCTAGGGAGGTCACGTGTTGATCCATGTTGCTGGTAACGGTCCCACAGTCTGGAGATGGTGCTTGGGGACACATGGAATGCCCTGGCAACGGCCGTTCTGGATTCGCATGCGTCTAGTCGGCCGATGGCATTGTTTCTCTGCGGTTCACTGAGACGTGGCATATCCTGGATTGTCAACTGTCGGCCAGATACAGAGGCCAGGCAAGCGAACACCCTGCACTTTTATACTGTCGGTGTTCATGTTGCACGTGCAGACAACGCACGTGCAGTGGTGACATGGTTTGCACGTGGCTGCGTTTTTGCGAATATTCACATTTTGGAACTTTATTGTACAGTAGCTGCGTTTTATCGAATGTAACCGTGGGAATGTGTTTGGGACATGCAATGACCTTATATTCACAAAGCATGAACCGGTAGGAAACATAAAATCGGAGTTATAACCCATTTGTACCCTTTTGCGTTTCTTTTTTTGAAGAGTATATATATTATTTTTGTTGAATAGATACTCGATATAATAATCATGGAAAACTAATTTGGGTTCCAATTGTTACCAAGAAATCCAAAGGCCTGCAATATTTCTAGTCAATGGAAAATTTATTAGCAACTACTGTTTAATCTTTTAAAATAGTGTATTTATCTCTAAAACTTGAATAGCGAATTGCGACATGATACTGAACAAAATGTTCCCTGCAGGGAAAGCAGCCATTATGCAATTTTTTTTAGCATAAGGGAATGAACCTGGGCCAGGGTGTGTTAGCTAAAATACAAAGTGTTACATGGTGGAGGGGTGTATAAAAAAGGACAATTTTTGCATTACATTATTGTTGACCCTCAAAGGTAAATAGTATAAAACTTAGTGTAAATTTCTGGAATCTATTCATGAAATAGTTCATCAAGATAAACTCGAATGTAAGTGCACATTGAGTTTATCTTGCGTACCTATTTTTCCCATTAGCAATCATATTGCGGTCGAAATAGCGACTACCATTACCTTTTCCCACCCTAATCGTGTATTGTGATCTTTTTCGATCATATGGAGACTAAGAAATACTTACTTTTGAAACGATCTTCAAACTGAATTAAAGGAAAAACGTCTAACTGTACTGTATTTTTGTAAAACATGCGGTGCCTTATGGGAGGAAAATGAAACTCGGAACAGTCTTGTATGTGGAAAAGGATCGGTGAAGTAATTTCTTGTTCCATAATAAATACAACAAAAACCATAAAACTAAAAATTAATTAAAGTTAATAAAATAACTTAAAAGTAAAAATAAATTAAAGTTAATATAATAAAATAAAATGAAATAAAATAAATTAAAGTTAATATAATAAAATAAAATGAAATACATTTATTAAGTAGGACTAATAGAAATGAAATAAAAATAAAAATATAATTTAATTACAAAGATATTTTCTTCAATGTCAATATTTTTTTTAAAATAAATAATGAATTGTGTGTGTGTGTGTGTGTGTGTGAGTGTAATGCCATTTAACAAAATAATACTTTAAAATAAAAGTTCACTAATTTCTCTATAAATAACTAAACACATAAGTACTAAGACTAAGAGAGTTGAACAAGATATACCAAATCTGATGTGTGCCTTTTTGAGTATAAAAATAAAAATATAATTATAATTTAAAGGTCAACATTTATCAAAAATGTAATTCACTACTGTTTGGTATCTACGTATACCTTTTACAATATATATGAAGTATCAATAAAATAAACATTTAAAAATTTACCAGTTTTTAATATATATTCGCAATAAAAAGTAGTGTTTTTCCCCATCACTTGCCAAAACGCCTGTCGACTCGAAGAGCCAAGTCACGTGACCCTGTGACGTGCTAAACAGCATAACATGAAGCGTGATTCGCAGCCTTTCAAACATTTTACTGGGAAGGTGGAACACGTGTATTGTTAAAACGCGGATATTTTATTATATTAATTGAATTGTATGGATGGAATATTCTTTTGGAGATAGTTTTCAAATGTAAAATATGGTGAATAATTGTTTAGTGTTTGGATGTATCAAAGCTGCAGTTTTTCCTAACTTTAAACAAACCGACAATCACAGGATTTGCATGGAAGTGGTTCTTAAACAGAACCCGTGCGTAATGGAAAGGACCATCATGATGGGATAAGATCTGCAGTGACCACTTCATCCCTGGGGATTACGATAATTATTTAAGGTGGTCGATAAATATGACACCTGTTTTGTTTTGTTTTTTTAAACATGTCTGTTCCAAGCCTGTATCCCCACTGGCACGTTCTACAATTGCGCATGATACAACAAACAAGAAACCACGACAAGCACGAGCTAAACTAGAGCTCAAAAGGGTGAGGGTGAGGAGGCAGGGAGGGTACCAGAGCAGGGGTGGCAGTGTAAAATATAGTGGTACAACTTTTCTTTCAAATTCAATTGAGGACATTTTCACAGATACAACAAATATAACCCACAAAAGTGCCTCTTTGAAAAGTGTTAGGCTATGCGCCGTCCCTGCAGTAGCATAGGGAGGGGGCCTACGGGAACCCATCCCCATTCCCCATCATACTTTTTTTTTTAAACTATTTAATTTTATAAAATCATATATACACATGTATATATATATATATATATATATATATATAGTGTGGGTTCCTCACCCCCCCCCCCCCCCCCCCCCCCCCCCCCCCCCCCCGACCAATCCCAATATAAAATCCTGTCTACGCCAGTGGAGAGCTTCAAGCCTGGAACGATAAAAAAAATATGGGTCTTGTATTTCATAATTAAATACAAACATTTTGTGCATGCGTGTATATATATATATATATATATACACACACACATACACACACAATATATATACACACACAGAGCGAGAGCGAGACAGTTATGTGTAAACCGGTACGGTTTTAAAGTCCTGTTCAGCTACCGTTAATTTATTAGGAAACAAAAAATCTGTCGACACCGGATGCCTTCTATTCTGGACTTCGGATGCAAATTCAAGAACAAAAGAACCTTTCATGTAGTAATTAGCTCTGTCTAAACCAGTGTGCGATCTTGCCCCTATACTGTCTACACCGGCATGCGATCATACCTACTGTCTGCCAGTGGTCACCCTTTAACAATGACGGGACTAATTAGGACACCGCAGAAAGTGTTATGAAATAATCGCGCCTCTTTGAGTACTTAATTACAAAGATATTTTCTTAAATGTCAATATATATATTTTTTAATAAATAATGAATTTACATATACATGTACATGTGTGTGTGTGTGTGTGTGTGTGTGTGTGTGTGTGTGTGTGTGTGTGTGTGTGTGTGTGTGTGTGTGTGTGTGTGTGTGTGTGTGTGTGTGAAAAATACTAAAAAAGGCACACATCAAATTTGGTATATCTTGTTCAATTCTCTTAGTACTTATGTGTTTAGTTATTTGTAGAGAAATTAGTGAACTTTTATTTTAAAGTATTATTTTGTTACAATGGCATTAACCACACACACAATTCAGTATTTTTTTTTTTTTAAATATTGACATTGAAGAAAATATCTTTGTAATTAAATTATATTTTTATTTCATTTCTATTAGTCCTAATTAATTAATAAATGTATTTTATTTTATTTTCTTAACTTTAATTTATTTCATTTTATTTTATTATATATTAACTTTAATTTATTTTATTTCATTTTAATTTATTTTATTATATTAACTTTAATTTATTTCATTTTATTTTATTTTTAAGTTATTTTATTAACTTTAATTAATTTTTAGTTCTATGGTTTTTGTTGTATTTATGTTGTATTTATTATTAACTTTAATTAATTTTTAGTTCTATGGTTTTTGTTGTATTTATTATGGAATGAGAAATTACATACAAGACTGTTCCGAATTTCATTTTCCTCCCATAAGGCACCACGCATTTTACAAAAATACCATACAGTCAGACATTTTTCCTTTAATTCAAAGTGAAGATCGTTTCAAAGTAAGTATTTCTTAGTCTCCATATGATCGAAAAAGATCACAGTACACGATTAGGGTGGGATTAGGGTGGGAAAAGGTGATGGTTGTCGCTATTTTGACTGCAATTCCGTTCCGAGCGATTTTGCTCGGAACGGCCATATGATTGCTAATGGAAAAATGGGTAAGCAAGATAAACTCAATGTGCACTTACATTTGAGTTTATTTTGATGAACTATTCATTAAAGTGACAGCCATTTGTTTACTTCCCTTTAAAAATAAAATAAAATACATGTATTATTAGCACTCACCATCTAAACTCTGTTTTTCTGATGAAAACACCTGACATTGTTTTGACGTTTCCACCGACGACGACGAAGACGTTGATGCCTGGGTATCCCACGAGTTGCTGTAGTCGAACGACGTAGAGCTACAGCTGACTGGTAAAAAATCCCCTTCCGACCCCAGGTCAAGTGACGTAATGTCCGTCGACTTCAAAGCCTTGTCAGCTAGCTCCAAAGATTCGTCAAAACCACAACCTGGATTTTCAAGGGCATCCATAACCCCTTCAAGTACTGACACCCACGCTCCTACGATTAAAGACAAAAAACATCAATGAAATCATATGAAACGGACTGTCGGCAAGAACAAAGAAATCCCTGTTGTTAAAAAAAATATACAATAAAAAATACCGGAAAGCGAGTATTCGCATTAGTTATGCATTTACCCTATTTATCTATCATCGATCGATAATCGGCCATTTGTGCACACATTATTAATATGCACGAGTAATATCCAGAATGAATCAAATGCATCTATGCATAAAACCTTAACGTTCACCAAAACAACCAAATGCGGGTCAATATGGCAGCCAAAATACACCGCAATCTTAATAGCCCGGCGTATTTTACCATGATCCTTTGCGACAAATTACTATTATTCCACAAAATGTTTTAATAATGACACAAAATAAACGATATTCCAATCTAGTTACATATATTAAATGTTTTAAAAATCCGACCAATACAGAAAATAACTTGTTCATTTCGTTATCCTACAATTTTATGTTTTAACCATGGAACACAGTATAATATATATTTTAATACGTTTAAACTTCCCGCCACATTTATATTGAACTAGTACAGTAGTAGTATACCGTTCGCCAGTTACGTTACTAAAATCGTGAGGTGTGGGATTGCGGCCTTGGTGTTGGGTATAAAGACACAGTGAGACACTTGCTGTCATATGAGCATATGAGGACACCCCCCCCCCCCCCCCCCCCCCCCCCCAGTGTTGGAACAAAACCTCAAATTTGGGGAAACATGATACAGATATTCGGGCAAAATGTGTTTACCTAAAACCTTTTAACAATGTATTTCCATCATTATACCCTCAAAATGCGTGGTGATTCGTTTGCAACCCCATATAGTTGTTTGGTAGTAATGTTAATATGAATATTTCTTTTTAATGTTTTTTTATCCAGATTCATGCATTTTCGTTTAATTCGGGCAAAAACCAGCCTAGCCCCCTACAAAAATATAATGGGGGGTCTGGAGGTGATCACATCAACACTATATACTAAATGCAAACAATGACTGCTATCAAAACTCATCCATAATGTCAGAAAATTAATTGTGTTACAGACAGTCATTCCCAAACTATAACATTCATTCATACGCGAATAATCTTCACTTTGTTTTACAAGTAGAAGTAATATGGGTATGTTTTGTCATGCATTCATACAGAACAAAATATTTATAGTTTGTTCAAGAAAACAGTGGAAACTGAAATGATCAAAGCTGTAGGCTAGGCCCTATCTCTGCACAATGCAGAGTCGAATGGGATTGAGCAGAATAGTGGTCGATTCCATGGATGTATAGGAGGTGCCCATTCCCTAACTGATCTTTTACTGGATATTTCGTCCTTTTTGCACTATCAGATAGAGGACTGCTACTCCCAGACTAGATTTATAAATCAAAACTAGAACAGGACAGGACAGGACAGAGCTCATTGGAATAAATACAGCTGTGATGACATGCACTCATGAATCACTGTCAAAACAGTTATATCAGGTATTCTGGAAAGATGAGCATATCCTACCACGTCGGTACGTGGCACCCGTCATAAGTAGGCCTACTGCATCTAAAACTTTTTTCTTTTCTTTTTAAATGTGCAAGAGTTTCACAAATTTTGGTCAGTGATGTAGATATAGTCTCCAAATGTCTACAATAAAACTATTTGAATGCCCTCGGGAGTCCCTGGGCATAACCCTAATGGAACAACTTCTGTGGCGTTGTTTGAAATCTGAATACAATGGTATCTTAAAAGTTGTGACATGTAGAAATCAAAAGCTGGAGCAGAAGGTAGGCGTATCTTGCTCCACATACAGGGAAAATTGACGCGTTCTCGTCACACCACCAGGCGAGGTACACGTATACGTAAACATGAACGTAGGAAGGTGCCAAAAAGTGTGTGTGTGTGTGGGGGGGGGGGGACACTTTTATATTTACACACTTTTACACTATTATAAAGCAAATATAAAGCAAAATATCTGAAATGTGGGAGGCACATGCCCCCTTGCTCGCAGAAACCCCCCACCCGCTTCCTACGCCAGTGGTAGATGAAATTTGAAAACGGGAACGCGTTCACGAACACGTTCCTGCCTCTTCAAAACGTTTAGGAATACGCCACCTGCACCTAAACACAGTTTCGAATACACCTCTCGTGACCGCGAGATAGGGTACCGGAAGTCTTCTTTCTTCAGCGTATAATATTTTTGTTGGTATATTATAGAACATTTAACAAAATGTGCGTGTATGGTTTATGACAGAACGTTATTCTGTCTTTTCTAATACTATATACGTACGTTTTTGTTGTTGTTTTGTTTTATTATTTATTTTTAACGAAATATATATATTGTTATGTCTGTTTATTGTGTTTACGCACAGTATGTAATTTCGAACAAATTTCGAAACTTCCTTATTTTCTCCTTAACAGCTGTTTTTGTTTGAAACATGTTTTATTGTTGTTAAACTTAAAGATGCAGTTTGAGCGAAAAACGGCTACACCTATTAAAGTGGGAAGCAATAGCAATTTAAATAGACTTTGTGATGGATCTTAGGTGTTCCAAGGAATGAAGGCCTTGGAATTTGGTCATGGATTGTCTGCCATGTTTATAAATAATCAAGCATTAATCTAACCGGTGAAATGGATTGTTTTTCTCACCGAAAGTTGGCCAAAGTCACCAAGTTGTAATATTTTATTTTACAGTAGTCAAAAGTCAAGTCGCTGTAATATTTTGAATGTAATCAGATTTAAATACAGCCATGTCCTGTGTATCGCCGCGTCTGGTTATTCAGCGCACTTGGTAATTTGCTTGTATGCTTAAGAAGTTGTCATGTTGTCAGTGTTTTTAACAAATTAAGTTCAATTTACACCTTAATTGACCGTCATTCCAGTTCACAATTGTCACATTGTTAAAAAAAATAATAGCGAAATAAGATCCACATGTGTGCACAATCTACCCGAGAATAAAAAATCCATATAGGCATCTTAGCCATGCATGACAGTGAACATGTATGCATCTGCAGTACTGTGTCACACAAGAAAACAATTCCGAAACTGATCATGAGATGGGTCATGTGTGATCTTTCATTTTCATAGTAATATTTTTTAACAAGATAAAACAAAAAAGTACTAAAATAATCCTGGTATAATAGTGTAGCGTTTATGGGCTTCAAAGTTACGTCATGGGGGGTCTATAAATAGCGGGATCACCGATCCACATCTACTGTGCCGAATCATCAGACATGCAAATCATTTTGGATACAAGGGTGTTATGCACAATTTTAAAATGTTTATTTACTACAGACATAAAACAATTTGTAGTGTATTTCAGATTATGCATGGCTTCATTAGTTAGTGACCCATTTTATTAAATATTTCACGGTGTTCACAATAGAAAATAGTCTTTGAATGCTTAAGTGTGTCAATACACCAGACAGCACTATCAAAATCTCAAATGGGCTAATTCTCAGAATGCTGGTCAACTTGCCCCAAAACCAGATCGCCCCCTCTCCCCCCCCCCCCCCCCCTTTACCAACTCTCCCCAAACAGTTAAGTCAACTTGCCCTCCAAAAGTTATCCACTTACCTGAAGGGGACTAATAAAATATTGAGGGTAACAGGCAGAGATTTTACTGTATGTTATATACATGTATATATCTAGTTTTATTTTATTTTTAGAGTTTCTGCTTAACACAGAATGTCTGACAGTGAGGATAGCAATTTGTCTGGAGCAGAAAGTGAGGTAATCTTTATTCTTTCTTATTCAGGGTTATTCTAGAGAGGAAAAGGTAATTTTAACTACAATGTATATAACTATATATAACTGTATATAACTAATATATACAGTCAACTCCACTTATTTGCACATCGGTTTATAGCATAATTCGGTTAATCGACTATTTTCACCCAACACGGAACCATTTGCCCTTATAACACTACAAAACATCCGGTTAATTGCACAGACTACAGGCTATATATCGGTTATTTGCACATATAAATAACGATTTTTTTGTTTTTTTTGGTGCTAAATTAATGTCACAAATGACTGAGAATGTCTATCAAACTTTGGCAAAAAAACTCAAATAAATCACCGATTAATCTGTTTTGTTTGAGCTCACTGTGTGGTAAGCCGACTGTAAGTGTAATCGCTGTTTACAGAGTCGACGTGTGACATGCAAATGAGATGGTGTGCACGTTACTACTGGCGAATCACAATACCCGACTACAAGATTTAAGAATGACATAATTAAGTTGAATAAACCTAAGACCTAATGTTTTGTTTGCAATATATTGCTGTTAATCAGAGGCCATCTCAATAACAAGTAACTCTCCGACTATTATTTTTAGAAGTACCGCCTGTGCGCTTGTATGCATGCGCACTCAACTATTGAGGCCCTATTCGATTGACGTGTTCAGGGCAATCATTGTTCTGTATCAATTATTACGTTATGTTGAGAAGCCTTGTTAATAATTAAAAGATTACAGATCAATCGTCCTAGGCGGTTATGTTTTTAATAAATGTGACCGAGAAAGGGTTGTTGTTCACTTATTCATTAGATGCAGTGTACGCTATATCTGTTAAACGCAAAAGAAACGATTTATCACTTGCTTCCCGGAAAATGTAGCGGAAAAAAAAAAGACTGGTGGGGGAGGTCGTCAAAAAAACAAACATAACAAAGACCGTTATTTATGGATCGTCCCTAAGTTTCTGCTATATTGTTAGACACCAATCAGTCGGACCTCACCATGAAGGTCAGTCAATTGTGTTAGACCGGTCATGCATGCAATGCAGACTGCTGGAACTGATAACGACTCACTAGCCAAGCTTAACTTTAATTGCTTAACTATAGCAAAGTCATTATTTGGGGATCACAAATAATACCAAAGCTTGCCGTATCTTTTGGGATGGAAAGAACACCATACCAGCAAATGCATACAAGTTCACGTAATTCTATTCGGTCAATCAACAGCCCGGTAATTCCGGAAACTGACGTCATTTTGTAAACACGTGCACCGATGAAACGTGAACTTTTTGATGGTTCTGTTGTTTCAAGTTTATCTCATTAACTACATGGCTAATACACTTTGTTTACACTAGTGGATGGTCAGTGGGGATTTTTTTAATGCACAAAGTTTGTGTTTTTAGAAAACGACGCCAGTTTGTGTTTTTAGAAAACGACGCCCAGTGACGGACGTTGTTGGTTTTTTAGAAAATGATTTCTGGTCTGGCAGATTAAAACAAAAACGCCATGCTAATTATATATATCGATAGATATATTTTTTTACATTTATATATATCTAACTGCATGTGACATGTGTTAACTGTAATAGTTCCGGTATGATGTACCGCATTATGCTAGACTGTCTCCCATGCCACTTTGTAGTTGGATGGCTGTTACAAAGTGAAAGTCGGTACTCTATCGGTTAATCGACTAACCCGGTTAATTGCACAAAATCGAGCAGCACCGAGGGTATGCAAATAAGCGGGTTTGACTGTATATATATATATAACTATATATATGTATATATATATAACTATATATATATATATAGTTATATATATATATATATATATAAAACTATATATATATATAGATATATATATAGTTATATATAGTTTTATATATATAGTTATATATAGTTTTATATATATAGTTATATATATATATATATCAGGGGTGAGGAAAAGCCCTTTTTTCCTGGTCTGGGACCAATTCTCGATCTCTGAGACCGAAATTATTTTTTAAAAACGTGTGTTCGCCGGTCCTACTTTTGTCATTCTTGTCAGTCCGAAGCACCTGTCCGTTTCTATTACAGGAACAAAATCCGTCAATTGGATCGGCCTGCCCAGACATTGGTATCTTTTACATGATTTAAATAATAAATAAATAGTGGTCAAACTGACTGGTGTTTCAGACGTCTGTGATTTTGAAGTCTGCCATAAGTTGGATTTAAATCAATCCACTGCCACTAGGCTAGACATTTATCAAAGCCGCTGAGCTGGTCACGAGATAAAACAGATGTTAAAACAAAGGACCCAGAGTTTACAATTGGTCAAAATCAACGCCCGTGTACAGAGCTCTGTCAGGTCGAGTGTCTGAGTCCGAGGCAAGGGGCTTTTGTGAAATACAAACTGCTTGAAATAGCATAAAATATACTGAAATAATCCATAAATTTATATATTTCTTGTTGGCTGTTCAATGTAGTGTATAAAATAATTATAAAGGACTTTAAATTTAAAAAAAGGTTTCCAGCTCTTTTTTTACAAGCGGGAATGAGCTGGAATAGCTAAACCGGCTATCTTTAGAGCCAGTAGAGGTCAAGGTGACTGGGAAAAAAGTCACAATTTAGTATAGACAAAAAAATCACAGGAAAAAAAGGTCACAATTTTTATATATCAAAATGTATGAGTTCGCATATTATTGTAGAGTGGTTTCTTATTCCTGGGTCAATTAGGCTTGATTAAAGGAAGAGGCTTCATATTGTGCAGGGACAGTGACTTGTTACACTTATTGATTAGGGTTAATTAGGCTAGATTGACAACCCACCTCGACAGCGCTATGTACAGCTCCAAGAGTGCCTTCGCAACCTGTGTGTCGATCATGTGGAATCGGTTGGAATGTCCGTTTAAACCACCAACATTGAAAATAAAGAACCTTGACAAAAACTCTCAATGACAAAATCTTTCATTTCCTAATACAGTGGACTCTGTCTAAACCGGATTCTGTGTAATCCGGATCTCTGCGTAAACCGGTCCATTTGTAAAGTCCCATCCAGCTACCGTTTATCTCTTAGGTATAAATCTCTGCCTAATCCATATTCTATCTACTCCGGACTCTGGATCAAAAGTCAAGAATGAAAGAACCGTTCATGCATTAATTACCTCTGTCTACACCGGATTGGGATTTGACTGAACGACGGGCTGCTTAATTAGTTGAACAATGATCGTCAGATGCTAAGTAATCATGATGCCGTTGCAAGATCAAATACAAAATGTAATCGCACTCGTGTGAAGTTTACTCTTATTGCGGTAGGCGGTTAGATCAATCGAATTAATATTAGATCTAACTGATTTCACTCTTATGAATTTGGCCTGTATAAATAGGTGCTAGTCGCTCGTATATTTTGTGTTGTCTTATTTAATTTATTTTGGCGGAGCGACCCAAAAACTGCAAACGGCAATTTCGTATTTATGAATAAATAATGTTTTAGGAAATAAAATTAAATTTAACCTAGTACAAATATTAGAACGACCAAAAACACGTTTAATATGCAGCCACTAATATTTTATGCAGAAAAATATATTTGATATGTAATTACAATTGTTAAAAAGTCTGTTAGTTGATAACATCTTCAAAATTGCAGCAAACTCAGGAATATATAGTTATATATATACTGAAGGCCAAAAGAAACTTTACCATAGTTTTAAATCACTCTGGTGTAAAAACAACAAAAGATAGGCGCATGAGGTAAAATATATTGACTAGATCAATATGTCAGCATTAACATAACTAAAAATGAGTGTCATTCAGCATCTGATAATGACGTCACATTTTCCCAAAGCGAGGTGGTGTACACAAATCGAGCTTTCAACTTCATGGACGACATGCAAAGCATACAGACAATCACTCAAGTCCAATAACAAGTCACATTAATAGCGTGTGTGACCACCCCTTGCCCCAATACAAGCAATAATTCTCCGACGCATAGAAAAAATCAGTCGTCTGATGAGGTAACGTGGGACGCGTTGCCATTCTTCTTGAAGGGCCTGGATCAGTTCCTGTTGGTTGGCTGGAGGGTGTGGTCGTTGTCGAACATGGCGATCCAAAACATCCCAGAGGTGTTCTATGGGGGACGTCACTGTCAGGAAGCGATTTTGTAGATGCAAGGTACGCAAGTACCGGTCATCATGGGGCGAAGTCACCCTGGGTCTGCCTGTTCTTGGCCTGTGTGATGTCTGCCCTGTTTGCCTGTAGTGTTGCATCAAGTTTGTAACAGTAACACGGGAACAACCGAAGGTTCTGGTGATGTGGGCATGAGTGGCTCCCATCTGTATCATACCCAGGGCTCTCTCGCGTTGTTCTGGTGTCAGTCGTGGCATTCCTATGGTGGGTTTTTATCTGTGTGGATGTCTGACATGCCGTCTAAACCGTTTTTATACCCTTATTGCACGTGCAATTGCTGTTGTTCATAGTGCACAAGTTTTTTTCATTTTTCTGTGTGTTCCACCCAAAACGTGCAGTGGGTGGGTATAATTTTCTGCATACATTATTGTTGTGTTTGGGCTATGTGTTTTGGATTGAGTTACTTTTTAAAAACAATTCATTTTTTCTTAAATTCAAAATTGAAAATGGTAAAGTTTCTTTTGGCCTTCAGTATATATATAGTTGTATATATATATAGTTATATACATATATATACACATATATATACTATTTGGTGTGTAACATATACACCTGGTTATTTCGACACTTGGATGAGAAGAGGAAACCTGAAAAAACAGCAAGCGATACTTGAATGAATAAATATAACACATGGATACGTCTTTAGAATGTTATTATTTTGTATTATTGGTGTTCAGAATCTTATTTATTTGTCTTTTTTCTGTGTATAAGAAATTCTGCATCTGGAATAATGTTTGTTTTAAGGATGGTAACTTGAATGAAAACAAAGGAAGTGATGGTAGTGACGGGGAGGCCCATGATAATGGTGGTGGTGGGAGTGACGCTGCCCCAGATAGTGACGCAGGTCATGACAGTGATGCTGGTGGTAGCGATGCTGCAAGGAGTGACGGAGGCCACAACAGCGATGCTGAGAGCGTGAAGGGCAGTGGCAGTGAACATAGAAGTGAACGCGGCAGCGAACACGGTAGTGAACGGGGTAGTGATGTGGGGAGTGACTCTGAAGGAAGTGATGTTGAAGAGGTGAAGAGAAAACGACGTCGACACCAGAAATCAGATGAAGAAGATCCTGCTGAGGTGAATATATTGTGTGTTTTATTGTCAAAAGTTATTTAAAAATACAGTAAAGTGTTTTCGCTACATGTAGGATGTTAAGTAAATAGTAAGGTACCAGCATGCATACAGTTAGGTGCGTTATATTTAATCGTGTAATTCATTTTGCATTTCTACACAGTGAGGAATTTTAGATTATTTTGTTTATTTATATTTATTCACAATCTCTCTTTAAAAAGTGCAGGACTCTTAAAAATATATATTTCTTGTCCTCACAGCAACAGAGATGTTTACAATTTATCCTCTGAACTTTGTTGACAGTCAAACATTTTTTTAGCTGGGTTTATTATTTTAGTTTTTTCACTTGCCATTCTCTTCACTGTTTTAGATTCAGAGTTTTATTTTTAGAACTATTTTGATGAAGACGAAGATGATGAGGCTGAAAAGCGACGCAGATTAAAACGAGCGCGAGTGAGCAAATTCATCATTGAAGAAGCAGGTCTGTATTCCAGGAGGAACAGATAAGGAAATAGTATTTTAAACTAGCCAAGGTAGATGCCATTAGTGATGGGATGTTTTGACTCCGCTGCAACCTTCTACTACAGTTTTGATTTGTTTGTAGTGTACATTTATAGTGTACATATTGAAAACATTAAAATAAAGTCACATAAATGGTGTTTTCAAATAAAGTTTGCAACATTTAGCGTAAGTATTTTGTAAGACGCTTTGAAGCACTTACGTAAAGGTAAAAGTAGGAATAACCCTTTTTATTACCCCAGCGGTCACTCATAACAGGGAAAATATTTTCCTTATTTTCTCAGTGAAAAATATTCTGCATTGGTTTAACGAACAATACTATTGGACAATTTGACGCTTACAAACCAATGACTTTGTCGGTACTAAATATGACGTCATTACGATTTGATAAACCCAAAATGACGTCGTTTAAAGAGTTTGCGTTTACGGGTCTCTGTTTTTGGTGTTAAATTAATAACAAAATGTCATTTTAATGCAATTCATTATAGAGTTTGAAGCAGAATAAAGAGAACTTGTGTGTTTTTTTAATTATCTATGAATGTGATTAAATTACAACGTTATAGTAATTCTCAGAACAGTGCGTATTTAGTGCTTTACATCATTTCTATACAGGTTGGCCTTCGTGCATGTGCATGGAAAATAAAGGTTTTTAGAAGAAAAAAAATTGCTGAGGTAATAAATAGAATAACAAACTCGGTTCCAGTTATTATCAAATTTATGTCCCTCGTGAAATAATTTTCATTTGTCACTCGCTAATGCTCGTGACAACTGAAAATTATTTCACTCGGGACATAAATTTGATAATAACTGGTAACTCGTTTATTATCATCTATTTACTCTATTGAAATTACAAAATATATACAGTAAAATATTTAAACCGTACAACTCATGGTTGATAATTGTATTATACAGTTAACCTGTGATGAGCTTGTTGTTTGTAGATGTTGATGAAGACGATGAGGATGAGGATGATGTGGAGTGGGAGGAAGGAGCAGAGGACATCATCGACCGCAAGTCGCAGTACGAGGGAAACAGTGTACGCGAGATCGAGTCCCACCAGCGCCTCCGCCAGATGTGGGAGTATGTGGTAGTTAATGCATTAGTAGCAGTAGGACAGATTTATAGGATATTAAACAAGCTTCTATTTTGTGTGATATTTATGTCCCCAAGTAAAATAATATTCAGTTGTTACAAGATTTAGTCACTGAACACGTTTGAGTGACGTACTACTAAGGTCGTAGTATGCTAATCGCATGATGTTGAGGTGTTATGTCCCACTTGGAGTTCTACTTCTAGTGAAACATATCACTTTCATATGAACCAAGATACTTTTAACTATATGGGTATTAAGTGGGAGTATGTAGTCGTTAATGTATTAATAATAGTACATAGTAGTTAACTAGTATGAAATGTGTACAAATGTATAGTAATATGAAATGTGTATAGATGTATAATCATATGAAATGTACTGATAGTTTGATCTGGTTTGTAGTTCTCAGCGTGAAGACGAGATTGAAGAGTACTATCGGAACAAATACAGCGAGAAGTCGGTTGCCGAGAGATACGGAGAGGGAGAAGAGATGTCAGACGAGATAACTCAGCAGGGCTTGTTGCCTGGCGTCAAGTAAGTAAACTGTAACTATAGCAACAATACCTTTTTTTAATAGTTTTACTAAATTTAGATTGCAATTTCATCTCATATAATAGTTACATATGAAAAGTTTGTTCACAGGAGCATGAAGAATAAGGTGAACAAATTTACTAACATCTGAATGGAGATTTATTGTTGAAAATTATCTGAAAGTCTGACTGACTCGTGCATTTTTAGTGGGGTTTTTTGACACACAAATATGTTATTTTGATATCAGATTTTTAAAACGTTTGTAATTACAAACAAATTAATTTTTTCTTTGCCATATGCTTTATTTGATCTTCCATGGCAACCACCCTGATGTCAAGAATTCATTTATCACATAGCTTCATATCAGTCTTTCTGGAAGTATATTCTTTAGTCTTCTAGGCTGAATTACAAAGGTATTTATCTTATGTGTAACTTTGCTAAACAGCCATCTATGTTTTAAGATACAGCAAACAGCGACTACAACCATATTACTGGCACTCAATTCAAGACTATCGTATTGACATTCAATCCCGTATTACAACTCTGTATGAAATGCAGACATTACTACACTTCTAGCAAATTAAATTTGATGGACAGTTCCATGTGTTTACTTATTTATTTCCATCAGTCTAATTATGATAAATACAGGTGTTTAATAATGTGCAAATTATATTTAAGTATATAACTACATGCATTTAAAAAAAAAGTCGAATGATCATCTTTAGCAAATTGACTCGTAAAGTAAGCTAACTTCATGTGGTAAAAACTTGAAATCTGTTCACTCTTGTAGGTAGTTGTGACATACAGACTTACTAGTATGATTATGAAAAACAGGGATTATTAATTTTGAATAATTGTTCAGAGTTGATTATGTTAATTATTTGTGAACATTACAGAGATCCTAACCTGTGGGTTGTGAAGTGTCGAATTGGTGAGGAGAAACCCACAGTGATACATCTGATGAGGAAGCTAATCACGTATCAGTTCACAGATGAGGTGTGTTGTTCTCTTTCTTCCGGGGATTAGTTTTTAGTCAGTTTGATTTCAATTCTTAGGGTTTCCCTAACATAGCTTAGTCCTCTTGATATGCTTTGATTGGGTATAAGTAAATACTCGCTATATGTTATATCATCCAGTGAATTCTGTCCATAGTTCCCTAAGAAATAAATATGTGTCCCTGCCAGTGTCATATGTCATTTGTCAGGTTGTAACATTATTTTGATTTTTTTTAATTGCATTCTTTTATTAGAAAAGTTTTTTTGTTTTTGTTTTTTGAGGGGTGGGTGGGTTGTACGGCAGAGTTTCTTTGTAGCCTGAACTTGATCTGATGACAATTAAAAAAACTCCAAAAGTTTGTTTATTCTGTAAATCTTTTGTTGTTGACAATTTTCTACAATTTCTCTTTTCAGCCGTTGCAAATAAAATGTGCGATTGCCAAAGAGGGTTTGAAAGGCTACATATACATTGAAGCATACAAACAGACTCACGTCAAACAGGCCATTGATGGAATTGGTAATCTCAGAATTGGATGCTATCAGCAGCAGGTAAACTCTTCAACTGAGTTCTTTGACACATCGCTCTCATCTGGTTCAAATAAGACTTTTTAACAACACCCCAGCACATCATTTAGGACAACAGCTATCTAAAATGCTATTCGTCATCTTGGGTTTTGAATGTGAGAGAAGTTAGTAATGTTACCCCCATCCTGTCACCTTCAGTTAGTAACTTGTAATCCCATCAAGTTACTTACCATTAGTAATCTGTAACCCTATCCAGTCAACTTCAGTTAGTAATCTGTAACCTTATACTGCCTCCTTCAGTTAGTAACTTGTTGCCCCATCCTGTGACCTTCAGTTAGTAACCTATAATCCCATCATGTTGCTTACAGTTAGTAACCTGTAACCCTATCCTGTCACTTTCAGTTAGTAATCTGTAACCCCATCCTGTCACCTTCAGTTAGTAACTTGTAATCCCATCAAGTTGCTTACCATTAGTAATCTGTAACCCTATCCAGTCAACTTCAGTTAGTAATCTGTAACCTTATACTGCCTCCTTCAGTTAGTAACTTGTTGCCCCATCCTGTGACCTTCAGTTAGTAACCTATAATCCCATCATGTTGCTTACAGTTAGTAACCTGTAACCCTATCCTGTCAATTTCAGTTAGTAATCTGTAACCCCATCCTGTCACCTTCAGTTAGTAACTTGTAATCCCATCAAGTTACTTACCATTAGTAATCTGTAACCCTATCCAGTCAACTTCAGTTAGTAATCTGTAACCTTATACTGCCTCCTTCAGTTAGTAACTTGTTGCCCCATCCTGTGACCTTCAGTTAGTAACCTATAATCCCATCATGTTGCTTACAGTTAGTAACCTGTAACCCTATCCTGTCACTTTCAGTTAGTAATCTGTAACCCCATCCTGTCATCTTCAGTTAGGAATCTGTAACCCCATCCTGTCATCTTCAATTAGGAATCTAACCCCATCCTATTGCCTTCAGTTAGGAATCTGTAACCCCATCCTGTCATCTTCAGTTAGTAATCTGTAACCCCATCCTGTCATCTTCAGTTAGGAATTTGTAACCCCATCCTGTTACCTTCAGTTAGTAATCTGTAACTCCAACCTGACACCTTCAGTTAGGAATCTGTAACCCCATCCTATCACCTTCAGTTAGTAATCTGTAACCCCATCCTGTCACCTTCAGTTAGTAATCTGTAACCCCATCCTGTCACCTTAAGTTAGTAACCTGTAACCTCATCCTGCCATCTTCATTCAGTAGTAATACTAGTATCCCTACTCCCCCCCCCCCCCCCCCACACACACACACACATACACTCCCTGCCCCATACGACCACTGTAACCTTCCCATATAATGAATAGTGTTGAACTTATTTCTTGCAGATGGTTCCAATTAAAGAGATGACGGATGTGTTGAAAGTGATAAAAGAAACAGCAAACCTAAAACCAAAGTCATGGGTGCGTCTCAAGAGAGGAATCTTCAAAGATGATCTTGCTCAGGTATGGCATATCTTTATGTGAGAAGAATAAACATATAGTTTTACAGTGTTTCCTTGCTGTTATTTAATATGAATTGATTATGTTGAACAGGCTTAGAACATGAACTATCTAAAAAATAAAAAAAGGTGATAAGTTGATTTTAAAAGTTGACTATTTAATTCGCAATGGATATATGGAACCCATTGAATAAGTGGATGTGATGAGTTTTATTGTTTTAATTACGTAGAAATTGTTTTATTGTTTAATTCAGGTTGATTACAGAGAACTTGTTTTATATTCAGGTTGATTACGTGGAACCTGCTCAGAATGTCGTCCATCTGAAACTGTTGCCTCGTGTGGACTACTCCAAGATGAGAGGCGTTCTGAAGAACTCTGCCAAGGAGGTAAGACTGTCACAGTTCACTTGCTAGTAATAAACTCTTCCAAGAAGATAAGACTGATTTAAGTAATCAATTTATAGACTATTTTGGAATCCATTTAAAACTGTTGACTTCTGCATTTTAATTTGTATATGACCTTGTATAATATGGCAATTAACAGTATTAACCAAACATTCTATTTGCTATTTTAGGATGCTGACAAAAAGAAGCGATTTCGAAAACCACCAACCAAGTTGTTTGATGTTGATGCTGTTAGGTAAGTTAATAATAATGTATTTATATAGACTTGCAATATTACTTCTACAGTGTAATTTCATTGCACCCAAAATACTTGGTTCCAATTATTTGTTCAGTTCAGATATAAGGGTTGGTTAGGGTTAGAGAAATTCAGACTGAGAATAAGTATACTGTAATACTTTATATTGTTAAATATAAGGTGTGGCGGAACATGTTTCCAGATAGTCTTGATATACTCTGACATGAACAATATTTGCAGAGCTATTGGTGGTGAGGTATCTACGGATGGAGACTTCTTGATATTTGAGGGAAACCGATACAGTCGAAAAGGGTTCCTCTTCAAGAGTTTCGCAATGTCAGCAATTGTAAGTTTAAAATAATCATATCTGTAATTGTTTGTTAATATCTACAAATGTATGTTAATTTCTGCGGTTCTAAGTTATCATCCACATTTGTAAGTTTAAAATAATCATCTGTAATTGTAAGTTAATATCTGCAGTTGTAAGCTAATAGATGTAGTTCCAAATTAATTAATATCTGCAGTTTTAACTTTATGATAATCATATCTGCAATTGTAAGTTTGTATCTGCAGTTTTAAGTACATTTTTGCAGTTGTAAGTTTAAACGAGCATATCATTCTGTAATTGTAAGTAAATATCTGTAGTTATAAATTAAAGTCTGCAAATGTCAATTAGTATTTTTACAATTGTAAGTTAATGTCTGCAATTGTAAGTTACAAATAAGTATATATTTTATGTGCAGTCATAAGTTAAGTAAGTATAATGTATATGAAATTGTAACATAAAAAATATCACTTGATCTCTAGTGGTAAGAAATATATATCATCATGTTTGTGGTTCCAGGTTGCTGAAGGTGTAAAACCCACCCTCACAGAGTTGGAGCGGTTTGAGGATCAGCCAGACAGTATGGATGTTGAACGTATCCTTGTGCTTCGTATTCTAGCCGGACATGCCATTCTGCTATCACATTTTGCTGCCCTCCCAGTTTTTTCCTGTGCTACTTTTCTTTCTTTTTTTAATAAACCTACTGGTAATTAGGTTACCATTAAATCAGACCAAACTTGTTTCACCAGTGAAGGGCAATTAATCTGTCAATTATCGAAGACCTTAGTGATTTCACAATTGGCTGTTTGCTGTCAACATCTTGTTCGTATTTTGGGGGGTCTTTTTTCAGATTAACAAGCACTGAAAAAAACTAGGTTTTTAGGGTGTATTTTCTCTGGAACTTCTCTTGAGTGCTTTACATGTGTAACAGAAAAATACTGCCATCCTAATTGTGTCCCATGTTCATGTTTTATATCCTCTACTGGTCCCAACTAGAGGGGACTATAGGTTTCATCTGCCCCACATATAGTTTTCGGGACGTTATCTTCAGCAAAGCTTCAAAATATTGAGCTGAAATTGTGTGTATAGGTTTATTATATACTGTTACTGATTAAATTTGACTTTCATGGTGATTTACCCATTTTTCACAGAATTATAGCCCTTGAACTACTCAATTACTTTTTGAAAAAATCCATGTTGAGTGGGTACAAGTTTATAATTTTTACTCAATATATTCACTTGAATGTTTTATAAATACATAAAATAAAGTGCATATTTGAATCGGTAAGTATTATTTCCGTGGGTTTTTATAATTTTAATGATATTTTAGATCAATTAATGTTGATTAAAATTAGGTAGAAAATTGAAAAAGTCAGATCTGCTTATGGACATTTGTGGCTAGCTGACCAGTATTTTTGTCCATTATTCCCGATAACAGCGGTTTTCTGGCCAGAATAAAAATAAATAAATAATAACTTCGGTTCATATCCCAATATTTAGTGGATTTTGTTGTTGGTAAAACTATCAAATTTATTATTAAATTAGCTGTCACAATCAGCTATCAATTTCTGAAAATGACCGCGACATGCAGCCATTGTTATCGAGCGAAAAATACTTGCCGAAAACCAAAGGTATTCCAAGATATTTTCCATGCTGTCGAGTAAACTGTTTCCTGTATTAAATTTCCGTTTCCGGTGAGTGCCATGTGCTATATAGCGGGAAATATGAATTGGGGAATGCACTGTATACAGTGTACAGTATGTCAACTGGTGTGACATTGGGTAAGATATCTTGCTTGCAGTAGTCAGAATTTTAAGAGATACAGAAACATTTTGGGTCCAGTAGGGGACATGTATTGTTTTAGCAGTACTGTCAATGCAGATTGTAGGACTTAGTTTAAATATTTTTTAAATGGCAACACTCTTGAACAGTTAGCTCAACACCTCATTGCCCTTTTGATGTGCATCAGGCATGATGTTGCTTGTGTTTGTCCATATATTCTTTGTTGCGAGTGTTAGCTCATTTGTTATTGCCTTAACTTTTCATAGTTGTTCAGGAGAGTAAATCTGCAGGTGAAATAAGTCACAACTTTGCCCCAGGCGATGTTGTTGAGGTGTGCGAGGGAGAGTTGATCCATCTCCAGGGCAAGATCATACGCTGCGACGGAAACAAGATCACCATCATGCCAAAACACGAGGACCTCAAGGTAACTGAATAAATCACCACCATGCCAAAACACGAGGACCTCAAGGTAACTGAATAAATCATCACCATGCCAAAACACGAGGACCTCAAGGTAACTGAATAAATCACCACCATGCCAAAACACTAGGACCTCAAGGTAACTAAATAAATCACCACCATACCAAAACACGAGGACCTCATGGTAACTGAATAAATCACAAGGATCTCAAGGTAACTGAATAAATCACAATCATGTCAAAATAAGGACCTCACGGTAACTGAATAAATCACAATCATGTCAAAACACAAGGACCTTAAGGTAACTGAATAAATCACAGTCATGTCAAACACAAGGATCTCAAGGTAACTAAATAAATCACCATCAAGCCAAAACACAAGGACCTCAAGCTTACTGAATAAATCACAATCATGTCAAAACACAAGGACCTCACGGTAACTGAATAAATCACCATCAAGCCAAAACACAAGGACCTCAAGGTTACTGAATAAATCACAATCATATCAAAACATGAGGTGATGTATAGGTGATAAATAGATGTTATTACCAGTGTTTTTCGGTATTGTCAGTATCGTATATTAGGAAAAAAAATTGCATTATACAAGCATATGGTATATTGACAATACCAAAACACGAGGTATCTCTTTATCATATAATCTCAAGCTTAATACATGTTTTTGTGAACTGTATATGCAACTTTAATTTAAACACGAATGATGTCATTTTGGATATCCTTGCATAAAAGTAAACTAGTGCTTAATGGGGTTTTTTTTTAATGATAAACAGCTTTCGGTGTAAAGTTGCTATTGAAATGTTTTTGTTTGATTAATATGAATGCATATGTCAGTTATGGAGTGTCACTGTAGTATGTTTGTTTAAATGTCAATAAAAGTAGTTCCGTGACCTCATTTAATTTACATCTAATTTGCAAAGTTATTAAATTCTAAAAGTTTGTGATCTGAAAAATATCACATACTTTGATTACACTGGATATGCTAGCTAATATATGATAAAAGACCATACATGACATTTGATTTGGACCCACAGTACTTTAAAAAAAAAACCCAACAACAACAACAACAACAAAAACCTACCTTACCTTCCTGAAAAAACACATATTACAAAGTCAGGGATTTATCCAGGATATTTTGCCACAGTTCCATGTCTGATGGGATTGGGAAAATTAGCGCAAGTAAATCATACTTGGGATATTTTTCAGGCCACTGAATGATGCAGTGCACCACTGTTAAATGAATGCATTAGAACAGACATAACTAAATACATATATATTGAGAATTATTAGTACAGAAATTTGGAATTTTAAGGAAGGGGCTTATGTTCGGACCCACAGAATGTCTGGATAAATACCTGATAGTATATAATGATGTGTTTGATATTATTGTATTATTAATCAGTACGTAATGAGGTGAGCTAATTTTAAACCTCTTTATCCAGGATCCTCTTGAATTCCCGTCTCACGAGTTGCGCAAGTACTTCAAGATGGGTGACCACGTGAAGGTGTGCGGAGGTCGCTACGAGGGTGACACCGGCCTCATTGTCAGGGTGGAGGACGCCATGGTCGTTCTCTTCTCCGATTTAACCATGCACGAGGTAATTTGTGTAGCTTTATCGTGTACTATTACAGATCAAGTTTGAATTTGGTGATGATTTATGCATTTTTTGACAGAGTTATGGCCCTTAAACTTGGGAGATATAAAAAAAATATTTCTAGACCGTTTTCTTCAAAATTTTGTATATTGCTTTATCATATAAGTACTGTTACAGATTAATTTTAACTTTCATGATGATTTACCTTCTTGTTTTTGACAAAGTTATGGCCCTTAAGGAGATGAGAAATAGGGGACATGTATTGCTTTAGTAGTACTCTCTGAATGCTTGTTTTATATAATTTTAATATATTTCACAATACCATTACCAAAAGGAGAACAGTCATCTTTAACCAACAACAAGAACCAAGCATTCACTGTCACAGTGGTGTTTGATGGGTCGTAATTTGTATTACAGGTGGAATAAAGCTTTATGGATCAAGGTTTTTTTTTAATTTTGTGTTGAGCTGTACATGTTACATTTGTTTGTTCTATTGTTTGCAGCTCAAAGTGCTGCCTAAACATCTGCAGCTATGTACTGACATGGCTACTGGTGTGGACTCACTTGGACAGTACCAGTTTGGTGACCTCGTTCAGCTTGAGTATGTATTACATATATAGGTGTTAAATATGATTGTTAGTGTATGTATTACACAGATAGGTGTTAAATATGATTGTTAGTGTATGTATTACAAATATAGGTGTTAAATATGATCGTTAGTGTATGTATTACACAGACGTGTTAAATATGATCGTTAGTGTATGTATTACACAGACAGGTGTTAAATATGATCGTTAGTGTATGTATTACACATACAGGTGTTAAATATGATCGTTAGTGTATGTATTACACAGACGTGTTAAATATGATCGTTAGTGTATGTATTACACAGACGTGTTAAATATGATCGTTAGTGTATGTATTACACAGACAGGTGTTAAATATGATCGTTAGTGTATGTATTACACATACAGGTGTTAAATATGATCGTTAGTGTATGTATTACACAGAGGTGTTAAATATGATCATTAGTGTATGTATTACACAGACAGGTGTTAAATATGATTGTTAATGTATGTATTACACAGATAGGTGTTAAATACTGTCATTAGTATATATGTTACACAAATAAGTGTTAAATACGATATAAGTTTACTTATTATATGGAATTATTTTTAATAAACTTGTTAGTGTACGTATTACACAGATAGATGTTAAATATGGTTTTAAATGAATGTATTATACAGATGGGTATTAAATGCAACCATTAGTATATTGTCAGGTGAAGTATATGTATATAATTAAACTGGATACTGTTATTATTAGTGGGAGGGTAAAGTAACTGTATACTATCAGTATTAAGAGTGAATTTGACTTGTTTTTATTTTCAGTCCACAAACTGTTGGGTGTATTGTCCGGCTAGAGAAAGAAAACTTTCAAGTTCTAAACATGCACAACAAGGTAAAAAAAGAATTCATTCTTGAACGTCATTTCCTTCTTAACCTTTAGACTTCTGGATAATTTTTGATAAAAACCACGTTGAGTGGGTACAAGTTTATAATTTTTACTCACATATATTCACTTAAATATTTTATAAATTCACAAAATAAAGTTCATAATTGTTCATAAGTATTATTTCCATGGGTTTTTCTAATTTTTATGACATTTTAAATCGGTAAATGTTGATTAAAATTATGCAAAAAAGTTGTGTTTACTTACAGGCATTTGTGGCCAGCTGTCCAGTATTTATGTTCATTATTCACAATAACAGTGGTTTTCTGACCAGAATTTGTTTTTTTTAATTGAACTACAATTCATGTCCCAATATTGGGTGATTTTCGTTGATGGTAAAACAATGAAATTTATCATCAAATTAGCTGTCACAATCAGCTATCGATGACTGCGATGTGCCGCCATTATTGTCAAGCGAAAATACTTTCTGAAAACCACTTTTTCAACTCAAAATTCTAAGATATTTTCCATTGAAAAACAACAGAAAATAAAGATACAGGAAATGGAGTTGTCTTGTGTTTCCTGTTATATAATTGTTTCTGGTGAGTGTCGTGTACAAATTGCAGGAAATATGAATTGGGAGAATGCAATGTACAGTATGTCGACTGGCATGACGTCGGGCGAGATATCTCGCCTGCAGTAGTCAGAAGATTAAAAGATCTATGAAGAGGTGATATTAAATATAATAAGTATTATATTATAAGTAACTCGAGCCATTATGGAAGTATAGTATTAAATATAAATGATATATTTTGTTTTTAAATCTGGTGGGTTTTTTTATGTGTATACAATGATATACTAATATTAAATTATGTATTTTACTTTAATTAGTAATTGAATCAGAAACTTCAGGTCATTATGTATGATTCTAATATGAAATGATGTATTTCACTTTAATTAGGTGATGAGTCTGAAGCCTCAAGCCATTATGCGGAAACGTGACACAAAACATGCCGTTGCCTTGGACTCGGAAAACAACAATCTACAAGTTCGAGACATCGTCAAGGTCATTGATGGCCCACACTCGGTTTGTATATCTAAACTCATTATGGTAACAAATTTCCATCTCATTTTCAAATGAAGGCTTGTATGTAATGAGGCTTGTAAACAATACAGATTATATATGATGATGATGATGATGATGATAAACAATAAAGATTATATGTAATGAGGATGATAAACAGTACAGATTATATATAATTAGGATGATAAACAATACAGATTATATATGATGATGATGATAAACAATAAAGATTATATGTAATGAGGATGATAAACAATACAGATTATATATAATTAGGATGATAAACAATACAGATTATATATGATGATGATGATAACCAATAAAGATTTTATGTAATGAGGATGATAAACAGTATAGATTATATATAATGAGGTTGATAAATGATACAGATGTTATATAATAAGATTTTTAAACAGTACAGATTATATATAAATAATTCCAATCTCTAAAAATCCCTTTATTATAAACCCTTGGATTGGTTAAATTCATATCACGTGATGATAAAAACTGGCATTCATAGCACCATGAATCTCAGTTTAGCACTATTTTTGGCTATATAGCCGGAACTACTTTATGAATTATGTCAACAAAGGAATCCCCGAGGAATTTCCTTGAGATTCTATTTTTAGACATCAAACAGTAATCGTCTGCCGTCAAACTTGTAAACATCTAAAAATCTTCACATATAAATTATACCATACAAAATAGGTCGCTTCAGACATTTTTTATTAAAGGTTAAAAGTTATTGAAATTACTTACGTTACATGTTTATAGTGAATTCAAAATCCCACAGCTAAAAATCTATTTTGTCGATCCAAAAAAAGTGTATAATTCCAATGGAATTTGGTCTTTTACAAAAGCGATTTCAAAAACAAAATTCAGTCATTCATACAGTGTGTAAAGCGGTTTTGCGTTTCATACTAGCATGAAACTCAAAAATATTCACGTTCAATTCTTAATTAGGATGATAAACAATACAGATTATATATAATGAGGTTGATAAATGATACAGATAATGAGATTTTTAAACAATACAGATTATACATAAGGATAATAAGCACTGCAAATTATATATCATGAGGTTGGTAAACAATACAGATGGTATATAACGAGGTTTATAAACAAATACAGATGGTCTATAATGTGGATGATAAATAATATGGATGGTATATAATGATGTTTACAAACAATACAGATGGTATATAATGATGTTAATAAGCAAGAGGTTTTATTTAAAGGAGATGAATATGATTAATGTTTACAGTCTGCATAAATACAATCTGCATATTCTGGACAATAATAATGAGAATGATGGTTATCAGTTTTCACAAGGAGAAACTAGTGAAATTATACACAGATTTCAGTTAATGAGGATGATATTTATGAATGTTCAAAACTAAAGTGAAATTAAACACAGATTTTACTTTATGAGAAGGATGTATGTTCACAAGGTTAAAGCAATAAGATCAGTTCATGAAAATGATGCCTTCGGATGCCTTTGTTTCCGGTACTGTCGGTAAAATCACGGAAATGAAATTTTGTTTCCCGTGATTATTATGTCGAGTCTGACTATTCAACAGAACCTAAAAACAGTTTCTGATAGGTTCTCATGATCAAAAGTGAAAAAGTGTTTTCCTTGAAATTTGAAATCCTATGGCCTGTGTCTTTTTCTTCAGGGTCGACAAGGTGAGATTAAACATCTCTACAGAAGTCATGCATTCCTCATGTCCCGGCTGATGACTGAAAACGGTGGTTACTTTGTATGCCGAGCGCGTCACCTTGTTCTAGCTGGAGGATCAAGAGTTAGTATATATGAATATGTATATACAAGATGCATAGCTAGGATGGCAAGATGTAGATTTAGATTCACAAGATATAACTAAATAAAATAATACTTATTAGAAGTAGATTCTTCTGTAGTTTGAGCCATTATTTAATGCTTTAAGCAGTCGGGCACTAAATACGTTTTATAATAAAAATCCAACGCACTAGCTTTTTAGCTTTGTCAACATTTGAATTAAGTCCTGTTAGTATTTAATTTAGCCCAGCCAGCATTTGAATTAAGTCCTGTTAGTATTTGAATTTAGCCCTGTCATCATTTGAATTAAGTCCTGTTAGTATTTAATTTAGCCCTGTCAGCATTTGAATTAAGTCCTGTTAGTATTTAATTTAGCCCTGTCAGCATTTGAATTCTGTCCTCTTTGACTATAGCCATGTCAGTATTCAAATGCAAACATGTTAGTATTTGAATTCATTTCTATTAGTATTTTAATTATTTGTTTGTTTAATAACACCACTGGAGCACATTGATTAATTAATCATCGGCTATTGGATGTCAAACATTTGGTAGTCATCAGAGGAAACCCGCTACATTTTTCCTAATGCAGCGAGGAATCTTTTTTTTTTATATACTTTCTCACAGATAGGAAAGCACATACTACAGCCTTTGTCCAGTTGTGGTGTACTGGTTGGAATGAGAAAAAACAATTCAGCTGAATGGATCCACTGAGGTGGTTCAATCCTGTGAAGCGAGCACTCAACTGACTGAGCTAAATCCCGCGCCTTATTTTAATGAAGTCCTGTCATTGTTTTAATTTATTTCTGCTAGTATTTGAATATACAGTGAAACCCCACTTAATGACCACCCCGGTATTAAGACCACTCTGCTATTAAGACCACTTTTTTAAAGACTGGAATATTTCCTTATTATTTTATAGGTAAAACTAATGCAATATTAAGACCACCCCACTATTGCGGGTTACGACCAGTAATATTGGTCCTAATGGTTGTTTTTAGCTTTTTTCAACCCCGTCAAAGCAAACATATTATGATAGCAAATTTCAGCATTTTTCGTTTACTCAAATGTTGAAAAGTCACATATCTAATGATTTCCTTGTTCTCGCTGATTATCAAATGACATGTATCATAGTCGAAGAGTAATCATGTTAGTTTAGTCAGTAGAGCATGTCTAAATAATAAAAAAAGGATACCGGTACTTTCAGTTTCCGGAAAACATCGTCACCTAGTTAATATTAATGATGTAACATGATGACTGGTTGTTTTCATACCCTCAGTCAGTCAAGTGACCCACACGCCTGCACACATTCCGATTACAGTGACATGCTGATTAAACACAATTATAAAGCAACATACTGACCATACAAATTCTGTAACTTGTCATGAATCGGAGCATCACTGCAATTACTTTTAATACCCAGCCCAGAACGTTGATTACTTTGAAGTTGCCTCGACACCTGTGTATTATTGTTTAGTTGAAGATACACATTCACCTTCATCCCAACGTGACAGGACGGAGCTAATTGTTAATTGGAATATTGTTCCATCAAGGTGACTGACTAATCCAACAGGCAACAAAAACAAGTGTTATTAGAGAGGCGACATGAGTTCGTATATTTTGAGCGACTTGTGTCAAAGATAGTGTATTCAATGGATTCCATTGTGTTAAGTAAATAATTTAAATATATGATATTTGCAATCTTTTCTTATGTTATAATTGGATATCATTTAAAATCAACTTAAAATGTTAGTAATGCACTATTAAGACCACCCCGTTAATAAGACCATATTTATTAAGTCCCATTGGTGGTTTTAATAGCGGGGTTTCACTGTACTTACTTGATTAATTAATAACATCCTCTTGCAGCAATCAACAACTACTGTTGTTAATGGTTTCATGTCGCCCCGTCTGTCAAGTCCAGCTCACCCAAGTGGAGGAGGTTCCACCCCGGGGGCAGGGCGAGGGCGTGGCGGAATGGCAGGAGGCAAGAGAGACCGCGATCTGATTGGACAGACTGTGAGAATCATCCAAGGACCTTTTAAAGGTACACTTGCGAACATTTTAAAAACTTTTAAAAATAGAATTATTTGATTATGTAAAAAAATATTATGCTTAGTGCACAATATTGATTCATTTTATTTAATCGTCAGAAACATTCTGTTTTATTGTACAACCCATTGAAAGAAAATTGTTGTTTTGTTGAGATATGTTTTACCATGCTACATTGTATCATAATGAAATTAGTGTTACACAGGTATAAGTCCTTAAATAACAGTTAAATGTTATCACAGTGGAATTGAGTGTGTCACAGTATTATCATTATTACATGTTGTGTTTATACAATTTTTACAAATAAAGTGTAACCTTTTTTTTTTAAATGTTCATTAGGTTGAAGGTAATAATTTTGTTATTATTTAACCAATAAAATTAACTTAATTTAATTTTGTGTTACGTTTATAACAAGACGGATATCTTTATTACTATGTCGGCCATGGGTTAATATAACATAGTATATGATGTACAAAAATACATTTCTATAGACACGTCTCGATTGCAAAGCAATATGAGAAGTAAGGAGAGAACATATAACAGCTGTATGGTAATTATTGTAATGCTGTTAATGCTAAAGTTAAAAAAGTTAGTTTGTTTCATTTAACGACACAACTAGAGCAACATTGATTTATTAATCATCGGCTATTGGATGTCAAACATTTAATAATTTTGACATATAGTCTTAGAAAGAAGAAAGTTCCGAAACCCACTACATTTGTCTATTAGTAGCAAGGGATCTTTTATCTGCACCATCCCTGAGACAGAATAGCACATACCACAGCCTTTGTTATATCACTTGTGGTACACTGGTTGGAACGAGAGTTAATGCTAAAGGTTAATTTGTTTATTTGTATAGGTTATATTGGTATTGTGAAGGACTCCACAGAAGCGACTGCGAGAGTGGAACTGCATTCAAGCTGTAAAACAATCTCTGTCGATAGAACAAGGCTGGCCACACTTACGTAAGTATATAAATATATATATTATTGTTCAGTTATGTAAAACTATCTCTGTAGATAGAACAAGGCTGGCCACACGTAAGTATGTAAATATATATATTATTGTTCAGTTATGTAAAACATTCTGCCAATAGTACAATACTGGCCACACTTACATAAGTACATATTCAGTTACTTAAAACAGTCTCTGTAGATAGAACGAGGCTGGCCACACATAAGTACATAATTACTTATATTTTTGTAATGTTTGATTTTGAGTATAGAGTGCTCTTTTTTATTACATGGTATCTGAAACTTTATACTGGAATATGTCATTCTCTGTCGATAGTACAATGCTGGCCACACTTACATTAGTACATAAATGTATATATTATTGTTCTGTTACTTAAAACAATCTCTGTAGATAGAACGAGGCTGGCCACACATAAGTACATAATTACTTAATATTTTTTGTGATGTCTGATTTTGAGTATAGGGTGCTCGTTTTTATTACATGGTATCTGAAACTTTATAGATTGTCACAAAGCACAACACTCCATTCATTTTGATTATTATTACTTTTACATTATTATTATTATTATTATTAAAAACATGTTAGTATTTTAATAAGAGTTTGCTATTGATCATAGATTTAAGAAAGTAGGCCTGTATACCACTAATAAAAAACTTTATTTGTAAAGGAAGGTGTGCAATAAATACAGAACTATTTAAAAACAATTTGCTTCCTATTGATTGTATTAATTTTTTTGCACAAGTACATACCATTTGACCACCAAACAGTCTTGTGTTAAATATTTGTATGCACAATAAACTCGTGCAATGAATAAGTAGCGAAAGAACATGTCTGTGAGATTTTTTTATATATTTATTTTAACAGAGGAGGAAGAACAGGTGGTTACAGCTCTTCATATGCCAAAACTCCGACGTACGGAGGCCAGACTCCGATGCATGGGTCAAGGACACCGATGTATGGTTCTCAGACCCCGCTGCATGATGGGAGCCGTACCCCGCATTACGGCAGTCAGACGCCATCGCACGAGCCGGGCAGTAGGACCCCAAGTGGAGGGGGGAGTGCCTGGGATCCAGCCAATCCAAACACCCCAGCCAGGTTAGTATTACAGCCAGTTGATTGAAACTACTGGAATATGTAATTTGTCAAAGTATTGAAGTGTAACTTTTTGATTTATTGTTTGTTAAAAGGGTGGGATTTAGCTCAGTCAGTTGAGCACTTGCTTGAGGTGCTTTCATCACAGGATCGAACCACCTCAGTGGATCCATTCAGCTGATTGGGGGTTTTCTTGTTCCAACCAGTGCACCACAACTGGTCAAAGACCGTGGTATGTGCTTTCCTGTCTGTGGGAAAGTACTGCTAAAGGAAAAATGTAGCAGGTTTCCTCCTATGACTACAAGTCTGAATTACCAGATCTTTGACATCCAGTAGCCAGTGATTAATTAATCAATTTGCTCTAGTGGTGTCGTTAAACAAAACATACTTTAACTAGTAGTGTTATTAAACAAAACAAACTTTTATTGATTTAAATTTGGAATCACATTTTTGAAATCATAGTTGCCAATTTATTTCATAGTATAAGTATAAATGTTTTTCATTTTTGTCTCCCCTATTACGAAGTAAAAAGGCGAGATATAAATATTACTTTTCTGATGGTGACAGCATTAACTTTTGCGTTAAAAGTTTAACATTAAAATTTATGTTTAGATCAGTTTCTCACAAATTACAAGTCCTAGGTCAGTGAAACTTGCTTTATAGTTGCATCTATGGATGTTCATCACATTGAGCTGAAACTTGGTTCATAGTTGCATCTATGGATGTTCATCACAGTGAGCTGAAACTTGGTTCATAGTTGCATCTATGGATGTTCATCACACTGAGCTGAAACTTGGTTCATAGTTGCATCTATGGATGTTCATCACAGTGCACCAAAAGCTTTATGGTAGGCAGAAATTCAGCAGAATTTTTGTTACTTGAAACTTGCAGCTAGTAAAGGTACATAAATTTTGCAGTGGTGTTGCATATTTCTAGAAAGTTTTAACTACCAGCTTATATTTTTGGCAACTCCTTTATATTAATATATTTCACTGAAAAGAAGAAATAAAACATTTTATCAGATATTATTTTGAAAACAGTTATTCTGGAACAAGCCTTCATAGTAAGTTTGTTATCTTTGTTTAAGGCAAAATGAGTATGACTACACCTTCGACAGCACCCCATCTCCCGCTGACTATGCGTCGACACCGAACCCTAGTAGCAGTAATTACCAAGCGGACACACCGAGCCCCATGGGTCCTTACACCCCCCAGACACCAGGCAGTGGCTACTCCCCTTACCATGCGTCACCCTCACCATCTGGCTACCAAGGTAATGTATACATGTTACTGTGATATTGTTTTTTTTATTCAAGCTCTCAAGTCAATCAGCTCAAAGTCCTCTTTATTCAAAAATAAGACTACAAATGTATTATTTCAGCTTAGAGTCTGGGGCCAAATTCACTAAACTCTCATACCAGCGATCTCGCAGTGCAATGCTAAAAGACTTGCAAAGAGGATGCTTTGTTGTCTAGCAGAGCCTAAGAGACCTTTGTGAATTAGGCCCCAAGTCTGATTAAAATAGGACTAAAACATTAAATATATTTCATCTCAAGAGTCCTGTCTGTTTAAAATAAAATTACAAATATATTGTTTCAGGTCAGAGTCTGTCTATTTTAAATAAGATTACAAATCAATAATTTCATCTCAGAATTATGTTTTAAAATGAAGCTGTAAATTTATTATTTTAACTGCTCATGCCAGCTGCTTAAAATAAGACTTCAATTCTGTTATTTCGACTTGTTACTGGCCTGTTAAAATAAGACTATAAAGCTGTTATTTGAACTTTCAAGTTCATAAGGTTATAATGTTTTGTTACAGCTCAGAGTCCAGGCTATTCTGGTACACCCAGTCCAACACCGTTCCAGCAGAGTCCATCACCGTCTGGTTTCGCTGGGACACCGTCGCCAATTGGGTACAGCCCGATGACACCTGGCGCTCCTTTTACCCCCCAGACACCAGGAGCAGGTGAGTGGAGATGCTATATCAGCAAAATATCTATAATCCTTCACACAGGGAATGCCTTTTTTGTGGGAATTCTCTGCAGATCAGCTGTTTTCCTCTCATGGAACATTGCGTTTCCTCGCATTTTAATCGTCCTTTCCTCCAAAATGTGTCGGATGGCACAGATTTTAACCTAGGATTTCAAGAATTTCTGGGACCCCTCTAGATTTTCCTCCTTGATACATTTCACCAATTTCCTCCCCTGTACTATGGAATTTATTACGAGTTTATTTATTTCTGAGCCGATTGTTTTCTAAATTGGTCACAGAAATAGTTGGGTTTTTTTTGTTATTTACAAAACACTTAGTTTTCTTCTTATGTCAAACCAAACTGAAATGAAAAACTAGTGTAGTAGTTAGATGCAGTTTAATTTCAGTCACAGTCACTTCATGAAGCTTGGCACTCCTTGTTTCATGTTATTTAACTCAGTTATGTTGCCAGGTGGTTTTATGATAGGTCTAATGGCTATTTTGGTAAAAGGCACAAATATAGATCCATAGCCTATAGGTTATACATGATCAAATAAAATAGACCATTGTGTTTTGTTGTACTGATGTATATCCATTTTACCTACTTATATCTAAGAACTACGCACCAATATAGATCCATAGCCTATAGGTCTATACATGATCAAATAAAATAGACCATTGTGTTTTGTTGTACTGATGTAAATCCATTTTACCTACTTATATCTAAGAACTACATACAGTAACTCATTCAGTACATGACTATAGCAAACTGTTTAGATGTTTATCGTCTTGTTTTCACGTTTCAGCTATGAGTGCAGATCATGGCTTGACAGACTGGCACACAACGGACATTGAAGTTAGAATCAAACAGTCGCATGAAGATCACAACCTTATATTCCACACTGGTGTTGTTAAAAGTATTACGGTGAGTCATTCTAACCTATACTCCACATTATGGTGAGTCACTCTAACCTATACTTCACATTATGGCGAGTCACTCTAACCTATACTTCACATTACGGTGAGTCACACTAACCTATACTTCACATTACGGTGAGTCACTAACCTATACTTCACATTACAGTGAGTCACTAACCTATACTTCACATTACGGTGAGTCACTCTAACATATACTTCACATTACGGTGAGTCACTAACCTATACTTTACATTACGGTGAGTCACTAACCTATACTTTACATTACGGTGAGTCACTAACCTATACTTCACATTACGGTGAGTCACACTAACCTATACTTCACATTACGGTGAGTCACTAACCTATACTTCACATTACAGTGAGTCACTAACCTATACTTCACATTACGGTGAGTCACTCTAACATATACTTCACATTACGGTGAGTCACTAACCTATACTTTACATTACGGTGAGTCACTAACCTATACTTTACATTACGGTGAGTCACTAACCTATACTTCACATTACGGTGAGTCACACTAACCTATACTTCACATTACGGTGAGTCACTAACCTATACTTCACATTACAGTGAGTCACTAACCTATACTTCACATTACGGTGAGTCACTCTAACATATACTTCACATTACGGTGAGTCACTAATCTATACTTCACATTACGGTGAGTCACTAATTTATACTTCATATTACGGTGAGTCACACTAACCTATACTTCACATTACGGTGAGTCACTAACCTATACTTTACATTACGGTGAGTCACTAACCTATACTGCACATCTGCACATTACGGTGAGTCACTATAACCTATACTCCACATTACGGCGAGTCACTCTAACCTATACTCCACATTACGGCGAGTCACTAACCTATACTTCACATTACGGTGAGTCACTAACATATACTTCACATTACGGTGAATCACTAATTTATACTTCACATTACGGTGAGTCACTAACCTATACTTCACATTACGGTGAGTCACTAACCTATACTTCACATTACGGTGAGTCACTAACCTATACTTCACATTACGGTGAATCACTAACCTATACTTCACATTACGGTGAGTCACTAACCTATACTTCACATTACGGTGAGTCACTAACCTATACTTCAGAATACGGTGAGTCACTAACCTATACTTCACATTACGGTGAGTCACTAACCTATACTTCACATTACGGTGAGTCACTAACCTATACTTAACATTACGGTGAGTCGCTAACCTATACTTCACATTACGGCAAGTCACTCTAACCTATACTGCACATTACAGCAAGTCACTCTAACCTATACTGCACATTATGGTGAATCACCTTATCCTATATCCCACATTACGGTGAGTCACTCTAACCTATATTCCACATTAAGTTTTATTATCCTATATTCCACATTACGTTAAGTCACCCTGTTGTATAATCCACATCATGGTGAGTTTCACTGTCCTATGTTCCACATTACGTTAAGTCACCCTGTTGTATAATCCACATCATGGTGAGTTTCACTGTCCTATGTTCCACATTACGTTAAGTCACCCTGTTGTATAATCCACATCATGGTGAGTTTCACTGTCCTATGTTCCACATTACGTTAAGTCACCCTGTTGTATAATCCACATCATGGTGAGTTTCACTGTCCTATGTTCCACATTACGTTAAGTCACCCTGTTGTATAATCCACATCATGGTGAGTTTCACTGTCCTATGTTCCACATTACAGGGCTGTACCTAGCCTATTAGGAGGGTAGTAGAACAGAATCGTGACACAGTAAGAAAGGTCGTCTCTAACTGAACAAAAAGTGCACTTTTCAGCTATAAATGTGATGGGGAGGGGTAATGGATACTGCTGATGAATATGATCTTAATGTGTTACTTTTTATATTTTGAAGGTTTGTTATTCGTTTATTTTAATATGTTTTTGTGTATTTTAAGATTATGGTTTTGTCCTTTTTAATGTATTAAATTTGTTTAACGTGGGTTTTTAAAAAAAACATCTTGTTTTAACATCATGTTTTTGTGTAATATGGTTTTTTTAAACATGCTTTTTGTGTAATGAATTGTATGTCTTGTTTATGATTAGGGTGGGATGTGCTCTGTGTTCCTACATGAACAAGACAAAGTGGTCAATGTTTCCTGTGAACATCTCGAACCAGTCGAGCCAGAGAAAGGAAATCGTGTAAGTACTCAAACACAGTTAATTACCACTGTAAATTACTGCTGGATGTCTATAGTCCATCCCATGAGGAATGCCTTTTTTCATGCTGTGGAAATGACAACAATTTATTTATTTCTGAGCCGATTGTTTTCTAAATTTGACACAGAAATAGTATTTTTTTGGTTATTTCTAAAACACTTTTACGTTTTCTTCTTATATGAAACAAAACTGAAATTATTTACAAAAAAGCTGTTTGTAGGAGAATGGGACAGACTATAGTTTTACTTCTAATCATGCAGGGCTCGAAATAGGAAGTATAATGAGGCCTACTGTTGTTTTCTTCAAATAGCAGGCCAAAGGAAATATATCCTGCTGAGAAACAAATATGGCCTGCTGGTGAGTGGAGGGTTTAGGACAGTGTGTGGGGAATTAGGACCTCTGAGATGTATTTTAGAGCATTATAAAATTGACATATAACAGTATGACAATCTAAATGAAAAAAGACCTGCAATTTTTTTTTAATTTTAGAAGGTGCTAGGTTTTAAAAATGGACCTCTTTTCTTTCGCAAGTCGCTATTTCAAGCCTTGTCATGTGGTTTATACATGCCGTGTATTCGAAACTGCTCACGAACAGCTAAGAACCCATTCTTGTCACACCACCAGTTGAGGTAGAATGGGATTTGAGAACATTTAGGAACATGATCCCTGTATCAGAACACAGTTTCAAATATTGAGCTGGATTGGGTAGTGGGAGATCACTTTGTCATGGGGAGGATTTTTACAAAGAAACCCTTGAAGTTGTAGCATTGAGTATGCTGTTAATATTTTATAAATTATATATGCATTTAGAACAAATTATCCAGTTTAATGATCTTCTCCAATGCTGTTAGGTTAGGATGTGTCGGACCTGTTAACAATGGGCATTGAAATATTGCATTGATGCAGTCAGTGATACCCACCAACAATTTATTAAAACTATTTGAGTTAACACTGTTTTCTTGCAGGCACATTTGACAGGTTTGAGATAATTCTGCATTTTAGTTACTCCAGCAGTTTGTAAGATTGTTTTTAAATTGTTTGAATTAATTGGTGTTCTTGCTGGAGGCAGACTCTAGTTGGTTACACCCACCCATCCAAAGAGTAGAAACTTCCAGGCTCTCAGTTTAATAATGATTCAACGTTAATGAAACATAAAACAGATTCCTCTGAAAGTGATACGATATTTCTGTCCTTCCAGTGTGTCAGGTTTCTTTAAAATTATTTCAATAAAAACAGACAACAAAAAAACACCCAAACAGCCTGACCGTATATTATCCATTAATGTAATAAAAATTGATACCAGAGCATCTAATTATTAAACTAGTATTGTTTTAGATTTAACAATATCAGGAAAATTGTGTAAGCTTTGAAAGAGAATGCTTCACAATTTTTATCTCACCTTGATGAGGTCAAAAGGTAAGATAAAGGTATTTATTACCCATATGGTTAAAAATATAACACTTCGACGTCATCGATTGGTGCACTACAACCTTACAGGCATGCCAAACAAACGAGTTGAGTGATATAAATTAAGTTCAATTATGGGTAATAAATAGGATATTAAATTCGCTACCATTTCAAATCCTGGTTATGTCCCTGGTGAAATAATTTTCATTGTCACTCACTAAAGCTAGTGACACCTGAAAATTATTTCACTTGGGACATAAACATGATACGAATGGAAGCTTGTTTAATATCCTATCATTCTTCGCTAGTGACTTTCATGTTTAGCTTCAAAATTATTTTGTCACATTTTAAGATTTAGCTCTATATTCTTTACAAATGACAACTTCTAAACCAGGGAAACTTATTTTATAGTTGCACCTATGTATGTTGATCTAAATGCATGTTTAAGAATGTTAATTTATTTTTTAAATGGACACTCTTGCTATTCTAAACAAGAACTATATTTAACAGGTAATTTTAGTTGGTAAAAAAGGCTCCGTTAGTCAGAAACATCATACAGTGGCAGTAAATGATACTTGGTTTATTGTTGTGAAATGTTCATCTCAAATGCATATTAAAAAAACTAAAACTTTATGAAATTAACCAATTTTGAACTAAAAATGTAATACACTATTTAGTTAATACATTGTATTTCACAGGCCAAGGTTATATTGGGTGACGATCGTGAGTTGACCGGAACTCTGTTGAGTATCGATACGCTAGATGGAGTCTTCAAGGCGGAGGATGGGGAAATCAAAATGCTGCCGATCAAATATCTCTGTAAAATGCCGGAACCGAAATAGAAACACATAAAACCTTGTTATGTATGCTTGTTAGAACAGATCTTGTCACTGGATGAAGACAGACAAGTGTTTTCTATTGTCACAGGATGAAGATAGCCGAGTGTTAATGCTGATACAAAATAAAAAGATCTAAAACTATGTTATGTATACTTGTTAGAACAACTCTTCACTGAAAGATGATGTATGAGTGTTAATGCTGTTGTATGTTTATGAGTTTTCTTCTCTGTCGTTACCAAAATAAAACAGGATATATAGATATTCCAGCCACTTGATTTAAAAACGTTGAAGGATTTGAAATGTATCGTAAATGTTTGATTGTACAGTGGAGAATAGTTTGTAATTGCAACATGTCGTTATTATACACTGTGAAAACCTAAACATGTTTAAAAATAGATACCATACCATTAGGTTAATATGTGAATCTTTTTATCCAGAGAATATTTGCATACCTTATAAGGTAAGAATATATTCATATTGTATCCACTAAACAGAATTTTCTCTCTAAATTTTAGGGTTACAACAGGTTCACTTACGTTTTACAGATCTATTTCTTATTTGGAGTGTCATCACATGGCTTACTCACAACTTTTGTTACAGGTATACCGAGATGAAAAGTAAGTTAAACTTATATGAAAATTCAACAAATGGTTGATTTGTGTATGTTTTAATTTTTTAAATCAGACTGTAAATAAATAACTTGCGAGTCATGTACATGTACAATGTTTGAAAGGTAATATGTATTTTTTGATACCAATATGTCCGTTCCAAACCAGTTACATTATTTTTCTCTAAATTCATTTTAGGTTCATTTTTGTGCAGATATCCAATCAGGGTTCAAGCAAGCTGTGCTGGGCACACTTCATATATCTTGTCTGTGTGTCTAGGATGGGTTTATGGTTGAGAGAAATTGGTATAGTGGCCTTATTCCTCTCCATTAATACCCACTTGGTTTAGGAGCCATTAATACCCACTTGGTTTAGGAGCCATCAATACCCACATGGTTTAGGAGCCATAAATACCCACATGGTTTAGGAGCCATGAATACCCACATGGTTTAGGAGCCATTGCAGGGATACAAACCCGGCATCTACAAATCTTAGTCGATAGCTTAGTAACTGAACCATTAACTGGTTTCTTGCTCAACTTAATACTAATAATAGGTTTTCATATTTCCCCAAAGTTTAGTTTTCTTGATTATTTAGGTAGATAAAAATTCTCTCTCCTTAGAACAATATTTAGGAGAGTCATGATGGTAACTCCCCTTAAAAGGAGATGTATGTTATGTTAGCAAAATGCAGTGCTACCACTCAGGAGTACCATGGTGTATGACATAATACATCCATGCACAAAAACTGATAACTGTGGAATGTGTATGATTATTAGACTGAATGACAGACATGTTGATACGACTGTATCAAGCCCTAATAAATGCTCTCATTTCTAATGTTAATAGCATATCATTTGGCTTGTCAAATATGGCACCAAAATTTAACTTTTCTTTTATAACTTTATAAGTATATTTCTGGTTATGATGTATGACAATTAGGTTTATTTCTATGTAGTCTTCTTGTGTTGCTGTTCTTGTAATTGATGTAGTGGTGGGTTGTTGTCTTGCTGTAATTATTAAATGCTAGCTTTTCTTTCTCTTAACTATATGTAATGATCACTACACGTTAGTTTGTTTTGTTGTAGTGGCTGAAGATAATTAAAGTCATTGGTTATATATTTGTGTTTTTGTTTTTGTAGGACACATTAATTAAAAAACTGATCTCTCATGATACTTCATAAGTCTGCATATTCACAATACAAATAGACAAGAGTTTGGTCTTTGTAGCTTATTGGTAAAGTGCTTGTTTCAGGGGTGATACACCAGTGCCCTGTGATGTGTATGAAAGGCTGAAATGTGAGCCTTGTGGGAATATGCATATAAAACGTCTGTTGTTATTCCATTGGAAAGGAAAGGAATATTTGTAAAATTTTAAATGATGGCATTTTAAAATATTGTTATTTCAACATTTGGTCATAGGAGAGGAAACCCACCCCCAATAAATATAGCAGCACAGGATTTTTTTATATGCACTTTCCTACAGACCAGTCAGTATATACCATGGACTTTTAATCTGGTGAGAATGGGGAAAAACCTGAATCCACGGAGGGTGATCGATCTTGCAACCACAAAGCTCTATTGCCACTCCCTGCAACTGCATAATAGTAAACAATGTGTCAGTGGAAAGTTTCTTCTTCCTCTGGCGTTGAAATAATTCTCACATCAACTGCAGTTTGAAATGTGCTGAAGTATGGTCAAATATAATTTTTCTGTCATTTCAAAATGTTTCAGTTCGAAAAATTTCATTTAAGTTCACTGATCAAAAAAACATTAAAAGCTGATCTATATTAAAGAAAGATCAATAAATGTACAGGTCTTTACACTGACAGTGCTTTTCTGATACTAAGAATATCAGGATTACACTCGATATCAAATACACAAACCTATGTCCAGATTGGAACAAAAGGTTTTTTTGCTTTCCAAATAAGCATATTTTTCACTCCATACGAGTATTCACACACGATACACCCATCAGGAGTTTGATGAAAAGCAGATCTTGGTGACCTAGTTATGATGTGCAACACACTGCTATCCCAAGTTGTACATGCATGCAAAGTATGATGATCCTATATGCATTGAAAAGGGAGTTCTGGCCTTGTCGAGGATTTCCTTCAGTGTACGGTAATGCTTGAAAAGCGAGTAGCTACAAGTACTTGCATCCAAGGTTTGATGACCCTGTATGAATTGGATAAGAAAGATATGGCCTGGACACGAAAAGTTTGTGGACAGATGACACCATACCATAATACGACCCGTCGAAGAAATAGCAGTATCCTTAAGTTGTGTGAAATCGGGGTTCGTACATTTCAAATGGTTTCATTTTCCAGGACTTTAAGGGCTTTTTTGGTTCATTTTCCAGGACTTTTTAAGGGCTATTTTGGTTCATTTTCCAGGACTATTTTACCTTTTTCCAGGGGTCTGAATATATGACTTGGAAAGAAGTGTTTGTTAACGACACCCTAGCAGATTGTTTAGTCAGTGGCTGCCATGTCTCCAACATACAACACTTGTTACACACGGTCTACAGTAGTCACACCCCACTCTGGAGATAACTTTTGGATGCTTATGTTGTAAAACTAAAGTTGAAATAAAATATTTTATTAACTACATTTGTTGCACATTGTACAAAATAGTGATATAAATGTGTATCTAATACTCAAATAACAAAGTCACTGTGCACTGAATAGAGGAATCAACGAGTCATTTTTAAAACTGGGTCATGTTCTTATTGGCAGGTGCTCATCACAAGACTTGATGAACTCAGCCCTAAAGTAACACCATTGTGATGAGAATATAATGAATCCCCATCAAATTACTCCAAAGTAACACCATTGTGACAAGAATGTAATGAACCACGCTCTGATTAGTTTTCTCAAAAATAACACCATGATAAGAAATAAAAAAAAAACATTATTTTCTGTTTGCATTTTATTACATTTATTATAAGTTTCATCCAATTAGCCTAGGACAACAATATTGCAGATATGAAAAGCTACACATGGAAATTCATTATTACTGTTGGGTGAATCACAATTATCTTAACATCAATTAATCAACAATATGGTACAGAATAATAATGATTACACATCAATGCACATGTTTAACCAACCACCATGTCCAAGTCGGTAAGATTATAGAATGATAAATTAAAAAACTAAATACTTAAACATTAACTGGTCATTATTGCTCCTGCAGTGATGTAAATTATTCCCAAATATGGAAGGATTCTGATTGTTTGTAAAAAAAAATACGAAAAAGAACATAACCAGTAACATGTAAAATAACTTTTTTTCATAATTAGTATGTGGCACATCTCGACACTAAAGAGCATCAATATAAGTTTTCAAGTAACTAAACACTGCAACAAAGAGTGTTTTCACATGTAAAAAAAAAACCCAAATAGATTTAATCTAACCCTGAGTTGTAATGTTCATCTCAAACCATTAATAAACAACAACAAAGTTGAAAGACTAACTAGACTGTTTTTACTAATGCCAGATGACAGAACTTGCAGTAAAATATTATAATCATCAAATAACAAGAAAAGTAAACTGATTAATCTCATGGATTTGTTTAGTATGATAGTCACACGTCATGAAAACTGATAATAGAATACTTATTAAAAAGGTACATATTTAAAAATGAAATTCATTCATAAAACAATGTCCTGATTTTAATATCGGAAAATGTCCTATATTTACTATGATATTCATGTATTAATAAAACGTCCTGCACTTTATATGAGATTCATTCCTGAGAAAATGTCCTGTATTTAATATGGAATCAATTCATTAGAACATGCCCTATGTTCAACATGAGAATCATTCTATTCAAGTATGAGATTTTTAGCATTATTAGACAATCTTTTCACTTTAGCCAAAAAAAACCCAGCTAAGAATAAACATTTTAATCCATTAAATGATTCTTAACCTTTAGACTACTGGATTAATTTTTAACAAAATCCACGTTGAGTGGGTACAAGTTTATAATTTTTACTCACATATATTCACTTAAATGTTTCATAAATACATGAAATAAAGTTCATATATGAATCGGTAAGTATTATTTTCGTGTTTTTTTTGTAATTTTTATTATTTTAGATCGGCTAAGGGTGATTAAAATTAGGCAAAAAATCGAAAAAGTTGCGTTTACTTACGGGCATTTGTGGCCAGCTGTCCAGTATTTATGTCCATTATTCCCGATAACAGTGATTTTTTGACCAGAATTTTTTTTAAAACCCGAACTACGATTCATATTGCAATATTTGGTCATTTTCGTTGTTGGTAAAACTATCAAATTTATTATCAAATTAGCTGTTACAATCAGCTATCGATCCCTGAAAATTACCGCGACGTGCCGCCATTGTTGTCAAGCGAAAATACTTGCCGAAAACCAAGGCAATTTCAAGGTATTTTCAATTGAAAAAATCAAAACAAAAACCACTATTTTGAAAAAAAATCTTTTTTCTTTAATTATATTTCCGTTTCCGGTGAGTGTCGTGTGCAAAACGGCGGGAAATATGAATTGGGGAATGCACTGTATACAGTGTACAGTATATCGACTGACGTGACGTCGGGCGAGATATCTCGCCTGCAGTAGTCAGAAGGTTAGATCTTTCTAAACCATGTAATAAATATACCATATCATCACAAAAGAGAATATTTTTTAATATCATAATAACAAAAGACTAATGTTTAAGTAATGGTAATTAAACTGGCAATAACTCGACGATCAGTAATAAAGAAGATAAGATTAATGGACAACGAATGATAAGAAAACTAAGACAAGTAAACACTTGACTGGACCGACCGAATTCTGAGGTCAGATTAGCACACCCAGATGACAAGAATTCTTGCAAGTTCAAGATTCTTGTAGAGTTTCCTTATCGAAGACGTACTCGCCCATGCCCGGTCCTACTCGCTTCAGGTTGGCGATGTAGTCGGAGATCTCTTTGATGGATTCCACTTGCTCCTTTAGAAACTTGTCCTCCAAGTAGTCACTCATCTGAAATCAGTGAAACAATTTTAAAAATTCCTTTACAGTTTTGCTGTGGCAATATTTTACAACAGTATCGGTGAGGTACATGTTACGCCCATCAAACGTAGGCCACAGTGACCTAGTTATGGTACACAACACAGCCATCCCAAGTTGTACATGCATGTGAGGTTTGATTATCATAGTGTTCTCGCTGGGTGAAAATTAAAGGAGGGCGGCCGGTCGGCACAACACCCTTCAAAAAAACCCCACCAAAAACCACTAATAAACGAAAAGAAAAAAAAAGAAAAAAAAGGGGGGGGGGGGGGGGGGGGAGTAGTTTGGTTATCATATTGTTGTGTGTAGATAGACTTTGAGAAAAGACATACTCCTTATTTTGCCTACAAAAAAGTGCAATGGGGTTTATAAAAAATCCTTGTCTTTTAATTGAACCGAAGATGATATTGGTCTGACATTCACGGGCAGTTTCGGTTGTGCTGGACCGATCATAGTTTTAGTATTATTATTTTTAATAAAGATTTCAAGATATACGAAAAACAATAAAGATGTTTGTAAAGTGATCTCCTAATGTCAGATACATTTTTGTTATTTCCATCTTCATCAAATGAATCGATCGCTGTGATAAAATATTATCACCAGCTGATAAAAAGTAGTTTTGTTTTTGTAAAGGCGGTGTATATATTATTTGGCACTCAAGATAAATGATTTTAATGATAAACACTACCACTTCCGTTGTTTTTATAAGCGTTCATATCCCTCAAAATGAAAAGTTTACAATATTTTATAAAGAACTGCTGAATAAACAGAATAACAGAAAGTAAAAATCATGTTTCAACCAATTATATCTGCAACTGAGGACAAAATATCAAACGATAGTTAGTGGAAACAAAAGACAGAATGACCGTTCTGATCTCGTGACAAATTTAGCGCCAAATAAGAGGGTTTTTTTCAATTGGAGATTGCCGAATCTGTAAAAAATAAAATGTTTTCATTGCTTACATAAAATATAACTTTTATTGTGTCTATCAAACATACAAATGGATACAGATATTGGACAAAATAGAGGCTGTTAAAAATACTGTTAAATTACGTTATGGTAACTGTCGTAAATGTTTCGTCAATTGCTTTTTTGTACACAACGCGGCTTGTTTCCTTTGATGTCCAGTGTGCAGACTGATCGTTGTTTTTTGTGTGGAAAAAAGTGCATTTGGAAATAGCGGAGATAGCTGCTGGAAAATAAAGAGGGGCGCGCAAAAATAAAGGAGGGCGGGGAACGTGAAAGGAGGGCGGCAAAATGGAATAGCTTAAATGGAGCGAGAACACTGTCATATATGAATTGATATGGAATATATGGCTCTCCTTTCATGTCCAGTCATGCGTGAAAAGTAGGTCACTTTGACGTAGTTATAGTATGCTACACACAGCTATCCCAAGTTGTGCTTACATGCAAAGATAGAGCTCTGCAGTATTGAAATTTCAGGTTCAGTATTGGTGCCGATAGAGTGGTATTTTTGGTATACTCTGCTTTAAATGCATGCCTGAGTTATGGTTCACCCGCTAATTTCATCTAAATAAAATTAAATTCCATACACAAGGCTCTCGTCTGATTTATACCCAACCCATTTTGCGTTCGTCAGATATATTGTTAGCACTTTACTAAATGGCAGGAAACGATTTTTCAATACCAAAATTTCAATATTTTGATATTTGTTTGATATGTTAAATCGGTATTGACATGATACCGATACCGAACACGGTATACTGCCCAGCTCTATTTGATGATCTTGTATGAATTGATAAAGATACGCTCCGGAAACAAAACATTTATAGACTGACAATACCATACCATGCAGTAATATTTACAAAATGGTTTACCTGTAGCAATACCTAAAACGACTATTGTCACAGTAGTGGATTTTAAAGAAAGTCTACAAGTCCCAGCTACTATGTTCACCGAGGGCTTGTGGATTTTACTCTAAAAGCCCTGGACCCATATTCACAAAACATCGTAAGTCTAGTTTTACACATAAACGTAAATCTACGACTGAAGAGCTATTCATAAAACACTGAAAATGTAAGTTACGTGTAAAGATGGACGTAAATATAAGAGTCCTCCAGTTACAACTAACACTGCACGTAAGTCGTGTTCATATAATAAATCACGCACGATCGCCGTTATTTACTATTATTTACAAAAACTGGCAGCAGTTCCAATAATTGAAGCAGTTTGCAATGGCGAACGCCCATGGATTTAACACATTTTTGTTGGTGATCGAACGGATGTTTTCGACTCGGCCAATTTCTCCTGAGTTATCTTTTCCTTTTTAAGAAATATCCTCAAGTTCGTACCAAAACGTGGATCCTCACCAATACCAAAATGTCATGGTTCGCCGTTCGCGATGTTATTGTTAGCAGACGACAAACGAAATTGAGTTTTGCGCATTTGTTATTTACCCGGTAGCCATCGTTTCTAATGGGTTTTTTTTTTATTTCTCCGGTGAGTGTTAAATCATAGATTTACGTCCAACTAAATTACATTTACATTTACGACCGTCTCTGAGAATAAGGTGCTTCTTGCACGTAAACATAAATCTACGGCAGACGTAAGTGCTAGTCGTAGACGTAAATTTACACCTTTTTGTGAAATGGGTCCTGGCTATTTGCATCATAGAAGGCTGGTGGATTTAAAAGTCTACAAGTGACTAATCATGTCACTAATGGCTGGCAGATTTTACAGTCTACAAGCCCTACCTAGTGACTTCACCGATGGCCAATGGATTTGTAATGGATTTTAAGTCGACAAGTCTTCAACGACTAGTGTTTAGACTACAAGCTCTTATATTATACTTACGTGGCTGTCATTGGAGTTGACTGCGACTTTGTGTAGATCGATGAGAGACTGGTTGACATTTTTCTCTAGAGCCAGAGCCGCCTGCATTGCCTCCAACCCAGACCCCCACTCATCTCGTTCTGGCTTCTGTGACATAAATCAAGAAATATCCAACATTTACAAACATATGAAACAAGGTCAGGGCATTTCTGAATGCACTTCACTTAGTCAGTATGCTCACCATAGTATCCAACTTTTAACTAGTCTATTACTAGTTGTATCAGATGAATATATAACATACATTGACATAATATCAGTCTGTCTTTCCAACTAATCAAGGGTATTTATTTGATATTTTTGTGAACCAACAAAATTACAAATACAACTTTTTAAGTGATTTCAACATGACTAAAAACAGAATGACTGTACTTTAAAAAATATTTTAACACTGGTTATTATTAATTTTGGTCAACGGTATTAAAAAAATCAATAAAAAAAGAAAACTTAAAAATATTTTGGAAAATTCCATGTCACCTCCAACTGTTATACTTAATTATGATGGTTTAGATGTAAGATAAATGTGCTTCAAAAAAGCATCACTTTGTGAACAGATGTAAAAACATGAAAGCCATCCATTGAAACCACATTTAACTGTCATATAGCAAAGTAACAAGAAGTGATTTTCAGTGCCTACTGGCTTACACCACCACCATCTTCTCTTCAAGTTCATGCTTATAATTATACACCTCACTACTTTCCTGTCCACATCCCCCAATTTTCATAGACAATAAACACGGTTTTAAGAATTTCAACCTGCACACTCTGTAAGACGATACGTCCACCTCGTTTGTTCTGATACTTCATCAAATCCTCAGCATGCTCTCGTTCCTCATCCGACTGATGTCGGAAAAACTTGCAGAAACCGGGTAATGCTACGTCATCTCTGTCAAAGTGAAATGCCTGGTGACAAAATGAAATTTTATACAGTAAAATATGTGGTAATAACAATTAAAAACAGTGAAATGGTTTGGTAATATAAGAAATAATTAATCAACCTCATGCAAGCCATACCCTCCAGCCAATTAATATGGGGTGTTTTGGGCAGTTCTCAAAAATTATCATTCTGGAACTGTCTGACACTGTCACAGTCACCTGATACAATGTCTGCTCCTTTGCTCATAGAGCTTACGCCTAGGAATCTTCAGATTTTACCCAACAGCAATCGATTCATCTCTTGTTAAAACATGCCCAGTAAGCCAAAGAGAAAATATGAACAATAGACCTACTGAAAATGTCTGTAACACTGCCAATATTTTTCAACTACATAAAAGAAACGATATCAAAGGCTCTAATGACTAACCCCAACCATTGAAAGGTGTGTTGTGTGTGTGTGTGTGGTGTGGGGGGGGGGGGGTATGGGTTGAACTCATGCCAAGATTTCTTTATCACTCACTTAATCAGGCCAGATTTATGAGAAAGAGTTTTTAAAAACAGTCCATCCCATCTTCGTACAAAAATATTTTTTGTAAATAATTTCTGTTCTATTTGACTTTAAAGCCGCACACCCTAGTTCCATCCAGCGAAAATAAATTATAATTTGGTTAATCTACAAACCTGTCACACACTTGGATCACGTTTTTATCAAATGGAGTGAAAAAGCAGGTTTTATATCGATAAATACCATGGGAATCCCCATGCCCCAATTGCTTGAAATAATTTTGAAAGTTAGTATTCTGATGTCACCGGTAGATGTCACTCAAAGCACAACAATGCTTACGTCACGACAAATTTCACAGACTTGGGGTGCGTTCCTTTCACCTCTCCTGGACATGTTCCAACTGTTCTGTCCTGGTTGTATCCCCTCTCCAGATATCGTAAGACTTAGCAAAATTATTGGTTTTAAGGGTTTGTAACGTTTTGTATTGAGACACTTACTTGTCTGAACTTTATTGTTACTGAAAATGTTCACTATCTGTGAAGAAATATCTCACAAATGAACAAGCGAACCGTGCATGAAAAAACAAACCAAACCAAAATGATAATGGTCACATGGTATACCAACATCTGTGACGTTTACACAGGAAGATTCCCTCTAAAAATAGATTGGACCTCGCTTGCTTAACGTTTTTTTCTCGAGTGCGTGCGGCATTTTAAGAAATACAAAAAATGCATTTCGTGGTTTTACAAACATCAGGATTACCAAAAAGCACTTCAGGTGAATGGAAATGTGTATTCTAAATAATAAAATGTAAGTAAAGTGCAATTTTATTTGTGAAAAAATGGGTTTAATAGCGAAAAACAACACTGTAATGGTTAACAACTAGCCATAACTAGGGCGTGTCCCTTTAAGAAGAAAACTAAATGTTTTTTGGTAACAATTTGTCTTCCCAATTTAGAAAACAATTGACTCAGAAATAAATAACTTGTAGTACATTCCATAGCATGATACTATTGATAACATGTAGTTCACCAAGGTACTAGTAACTACGGTCCGTTTTTTAAAACATTTTTGACATTTATTGGACCTCAATAAACATCATAATAATAAATATCGTGCCGGAGACGTTTATCTTGATGAACTAGATCCCTGTGGGATGGTCACAGACTATAGTATAGGTGTTTAAAGGGACATACCCTAGTTTTTAAACACTAACGCATATGTTTTACTAGTATAGCCGTTTTTGATAACTTAAATCATACTTAACTTAGATTGTATTGTTTAGATTATCAATTTTCATACATTCGAAGTGTTTTTGGTCACCCTGGTGTTTTCAATACCACAAAATGCATTTCTCATATTTTTAAAAACGCACGTGCATCTGACAAGTAACAGTTATGGAGTCGAGTTTTAGTCGTATTTTTCGAGGGTATTTCACCATTTCAAAGTCACACTCATGTTTCCATCAATTGTAACTTTATCCAAATGTCTTACAGGTTTGTAGATTAACTAAACTTAAAGGAAACATGTCACGAGACCATATTATAGCTCATTTTAAAAGCAAAATGATATAAAATAATATACAAATAAGTTTATAACAATAAAATAAGCGTAGTTAACTTAAAATGAAGAAATTACGCTAATCAGTATCAAAGTATGATTTATGCATATTTATTCGTGAGCATTCGGAAAAAAGGGAAGTGATGTCAGAGCCTCTGTACTCTTCCATTGTTGTTAACTGTTTATATATGGAGTAAGGGGCTTACGATCTTTTCAGTCCAACAGTGCCGTACTGCGTGGCTTACGGCTTTCCAAAGAAAGACACGTGTATTTTATCGCAAAACAAAAGATTGGACACCAACACTGCATAGTACTTTGGTGTCAGCCTATTTACAGCCCGGAGCCCGAACGTTACCAAGAGACAAAAACAGTACTCGGTTGCGAATGCCGAGGTGTATATTGTACCTATTTGGCACAAAGATACACCTCAGCATGATGTATTTATATGTTAAAACAAAAAGGTATAATTTTTTTTTTTTAATTTGGAAAACAAAAGATTTTTCATGTTAGGACTGTAGTCCTACATAACAAAATCTGTATTCACCGTCCGAAGAAGGAAACGTCAATAAGTAATTAAATATGGCATATACAAACATGGGATTTGGCATGAGGATACATCTCAGTACGATGTATTTAAATATGTTTTTTTTTTAAAAACGTGTAAAAAACAAAAATAATTTTAAATGTTTTTAATCGTTGGGCGGAGTACGTCACAAAAACGTTCCTCATCGACAGAAGCCCCAAAGTAACACGAAGTTCAATACAAAATAAACCACTACTGTCGGTGTCAAAATAACTATTATGTTTCATCCACGGGCTGACTTGAGAATCGAAGTGTTGTTTTAAATAATTGGTCCTTTCTTTCCGTGGCCTGCACATGTGATTCCTGATTGGCAGGTGTATATTGCAGGGTATCGACCAGGTAAGTGATTACCACGGTCTAGACATGCGTACAAAATACTGCCAGTTTTTTAAGATCACAGGGTATTGTGGCGTAACCTGTCGCGCCTATAGTACAATGTTAATGGACATTATCAGCCGCCCTGCTTCATTACTGTAAATAATGCTGTAAAACCCTTGATTAAGTAGACTTTCCCGTCTAAAATTACAAAACTGACCAATTACGTAGTACCAAAGAAAAGAAAATTATCACTTGGGTATCGTGAGTGGTAGTTTTTTTACTCTAACGCACCCTACCAATAGGCCTAATAATATGCTGCTTTTTTTTTAAGACAGAAAAATACTATAACCCCATTTCGTTCTATTGATGCAAATTGAAATATACTCTTCAAAAAAAGAAACGCAAAAGGGTACAAATGGGTTATAACTCCGATTTTATGTTTCCTACCGGTTCATGCTTTGTCAATATAAGGTCATTGCATGTCCCAAACACATTCCCACGGTTACATTCGATAAAACGCAGCTACTGTACAATAAAGTTCCAAAATGTGAATATTCGCAAAAACGCAGCCACGTGCAAACCATGTCACCACTGCACGTGTGTTGTCTGCACGTGCAACATGAACACCAACAGTATAAAAGTGCAGGGTGTTCGCTTGCCTGGCCTCTGTATCTGGCCGACAGTTGACAATCCAGGACATGCCACGTCTCAGTGAACCGCAGAGAAACAATGCCATCGGCCGACTAGACGCAGGCGAATCCAGAACGGCCGTTGCCAGGGCATTCCATGTGTCCCCAAGCACCATCTCCAGACTGTGGGACCGTTACCAGCAACATGGATCAACACGTGACCTCTCTAGATCCGGTCGACCACGGGTCACTACCCCCGGGCAGGACCGCTACATCCGGGTACGCCACCTTCGGGAACGATCGACTACTGCCACCTCCACAGCCACAGGATATCTGACCAGACCGTACGGAACCGCCTACGTGAGGTAGGAATTCGTGCCAGACGTCCAGTTCGAGGTGTCATCTTAACACCACAACACCGTCGACTCCGACTGCAGTGGTGCCAGATTCATCGACAATGGCCTCAACTGCGATGGAGACAGGTGTGGTTCAGTGACGAGTCCCGATTTCTGCTCCGACGTCATGATGGAAGATGTCGCGTGTATAGGCATCGTGGTGAACGTTATGCGGCAAACTGCGTGCAGGAAGTGGACAGATTCGGCGGGGGTAGTGTCATGGTGTGGGCAGCCATCTCACACACTGGCAGAACTGACCTGGTCCACGTGCAGGGCAACCTGAATGCACAGGGCTACATTGACCAGATCCTCCGGCCACACATCGTTCCAGTTATGGCCAACGCCAACGCAGTGTTCCAACATGACAACACCAGGCCTCACACAGCACGTCTCACAACGGCTTTCCTACAGAACAACAACATTAATGTCCTTCCTTGGCCATCGATATCACCGGATTTGAACCCAATTGAGCATCTATGGGACGAGTTGGACCGACGCCTCCGACAGCGACAACCACAGCCCCAGACCCTGCCCAAGCTGGCAGCAGCCTTGCAGGCCGAGTGGGCCACCATCCCCCGGGACGTCATCCGTACTCTGGTTGCTTCAATGGGCAGGCGGTGCCAGGCAGTTGTCAACACACGCGGAGGCCACACCCGGTATTGACTCCAGATGACCTTGACCTTGGTGGTGTGTCCTATCACTTACTCACAATGGACTAGAGTGAATTGTGAACAATCCTGCAACATTTGGTAATTATCGGACTCACCATTCAATAATTAAATCAATTCTCCAAATGTTACGACAATGTGGTTTTGCGTTTCTTCTTTTGAAGAGTATATATTTAGTTAAAAAGTTGATTATACTCTCAAGTCAAGTTTTACAAGTCAGGTTAATGAAAGTGAAGCGCCTTGTCGTAATTTAGAGCGTTTGGTTACACGGTGCATACAGATTTCATTATGTACAGCGCGAACCTGAAAAATGCGATATTTTCTATAAAAAAAAAAGAAAAAAAAAAAGGTTTGTCCTACATTTATATTTTTCACATATTTAAATACATCATACCGAGGTGTATCTTTATGCTAAATATGAACAGTATACACCTCGGCAGTAGCATCCGGGTTTTGGTTTTGTCTCCGGGCTGTAAATTGGTCGACCGGTCTGGTCTGGCACCGGTCTGGTCTGGCACCATTGGTTTCTCCACCCTCCGACTCACTATCCGTTTTTTCTTCAGTATCACTGTTGTAAGTAAATATGTGTCTTTCTTCATTTACTAACAGCTCAAATTGATACGGCAAAACGTTTTGCGAACGAACACTCATTGTTTTGGTAAGCTGTGCAAGTCTTAGATTCTTTATGAGTGATACGGACTAATGCTTTTAAGTGTAAGGCTTCAGATCAAGCGATGCGTCTCTGACGTCACGGGCCTCGTGGTTGCCCTGCTCATTAAAGATCAGCAATTTCCGCTAACAGCTCGTATCTGGGGGGGGGGGTTACGGAGATATTTTAAGTAATTAATTTTTTATTATTTTTTTTTTTTTTAGGTGATTCAATTTATAATTAATTGTACATGGTTGGTGCCAAATATAAGTCACGTGACATGTTTCCTTTAAGTGTTAATTTTCACGGGTTGAAACTAGGGAATGTCCCTTTAAGCCTTGTAAATATAAGAATAAGAATAAGAATAATTTATTTGTATAACACCCGAATATGGGCAGAGCAAAAATAACAATATAATATACATTTATCTGCAGTAACAGTAACATAAATATACATTAATTACATGAACAAACATCTGAATCAACAAATACATATGTAATTGAAGCCTTATTACTAGTGATATTAATATTTAGGTAAAAACAAATATTGTCATAAGTGTAGAGCCATAATTTGGCATAAAAAAACCATCAACTATGGCGTTTGTGAATTATTGTTCACGAATATATGTAGTTACACGCGTATTAGATTATAGACAGGTTTTGTAAATTTGGCCCATTATGTTTTGCTATCGGTGATTGCGAAACCTTTTGTCGTCAGAAAACTAAATTAGTACACGAGGGTAACTTATTCCCCTTGTTCTCACCATGGACTGATAAACATAACTCGCATACAACTCCATGTTTATCTGACGATTTATTCCAGCCTCGCACTCCTCGGAGTAATTTTGACGAGCTAAAGACATTTCAAATAATAATATATGGAATGCTTTCAATAATAATATAATTTTTTAAAAACCTTAAACGTTGGCCAAAAGTGTTCACACAACTTATATTATATAAGGGACAAAATATAACAAAATTTAATAATAACCAAAGGGCAGAGAACTCAAAATTGTCGTGCGCTCTAACCAATGAAATTAATCCGTTTGTCAGGCGGGTTCATTATGTTAGAGGTGCGCATAGTCTACTTCATTAATTACTTTTAAACACATCGGTAGCAACAGTTACTGTTGTAGGTGCTAGGTTCGCATTCCAGTGTCGGCTGTAACTTAAAACGAGTCCTTATGGTTCCAGTGGAAAAATATAAGACTAATTATACATCGACTTATTTTCCACGAAATAGTACTTCCTGTCCTATAGTCATTCTATAAAAAAATGTTTTTGTGTGAATAATTTCAGTTTTACATAAGAAGAAAACTAAAAGTGTTTTTGAAAAAAAAAACCCAAAACCAAACTATTTTGTGTACAATTTACAAATCAATCGGTTCAGAAATACATAGGTTAACTTGTAGTAAATTTGTAGCCTAGTATGAAAAAGGCGTTCCTAGGTGTGCCCAGGACAGCGTACTTGAATATAGGTGGGTATTGGCATAAATATAATTTAAAAATAAATAAATAATAATAACAATAAAATTAATAAATGATTTTCAAGGTTTATTTATTATGTGTTAATTAAATTTTATTTTAAAATATTGCCTCCTTCCCACAACCCTCCATCCTCTTTGGGATTGCCCCTAGAATAGGTCCTTAGAAACAATCGGTGTCGTCTGCTTGAGGCTATTTTCAACTTTCATAGGTAATTAATATAATATACTTTTAATATAATCAGCGTATCATTAAAACCAAAGTATAGTGTAATTAATGTACATTTAAAACATATTTTAGGTCTACACATTTTATTATAAAGCACTGTGGACGATTTATTTTGGAGTTTTATAACAGTATAGTCAAATTCGTTGATAGGGGCCTACCTATTTTCGTGTGGGCTCGCCTGTCGATGACTGTTTTGTGCTAATCCTCCAAATGTACATTTTAAATGTCTGTTTTTGTTTTATTTTACATATTATATTTTTGACACAGCACTTATACAGAAAAAAAGATGGTGTTTTTTTATTATTATTATTTTAATGCAGCTTAAAAGTGCCCATTTCCCCCCACCCCCGAAAAAAAGAAAAAAAAGAAAAAAAGTCGCCGTTTGTTTAAATTACAAACTGTTTGATGATCCTGCAGTGAACATCGTTTTCTTACATTAACAGTATGCATTACAATCTATTTCTGAACCGATTCTTTTTTAAAAGTGCAATCACAAATAGGGTAGTGTTGTGGGACCCCCACCCCCCACCCCCCAGCCCCCCAGGTTGTTGGTGGGTTTGGGGGGTGTCTTTGTTTAGTTTTTTCCAAAACAATTCTATTCTTTTTTCCCCGGAAATGGAAATTATTTTTAAAAAAACAATATGTTAATAGGGCTGGGAAACACTATAAAGTTGAAGTTGTTGGTAACAGAGTAGACTATGGTACCCTATTTTTTTTTTTATCTAATCCTGTATTTATAATTGGAGGACCTTAAACTTTCACATGGTTAGATGCTATTTGGTATCCTAAAAAAAAAAAGTGAAGTATGTTCCTTTTTTTTTTTTAAAGGTTTACCTTCAAAAATAATTTTCTACACATGATGACGAACAGGGTAAGAATATATGATTAGTATGTACTTTAAACACCTGTAGCTTTCATAATTTATGGCAAACTCTAAGTGTGACGGTACATGCTCTTAATTTCTTTTCGCCTGTGGCGATATTCATTGTTTTAGAGGGCCGTGTGCAGTTCCATATGCACTTAAGGCCAGGTGGCCAGTAGTTACGTAATACCTCTGCGAGTGCGGTTCTTACAACCGTGATTTTGGCGACTGGCGACAGAATGTCTGGTCATCTAAGAAAATATACTGACTCTGGGAGAGGTGGAAATATCAGATAATAGGTGAGGTACCGCGTTGTGCCCCCAGGCGATATTCGCTGTCTCTGAGAGTTTTGAATAAATAGCTAGGATTTTAGAGATATCAGGGAGAAACATAGGAAGGCTTCCAGGGATCGCTGTCCGTCCGGACTGGTAATTATATATTTTCTGCTCTGTGTATAACCTTGATGTGATTGATGTGACTTTAAATATTTTAATACTGTATTATACCAATATTATTTAGACGGTGCTGCCGGTCATCTGACGCAGTAATCTGTAGGCTCACTGTCCTAAATAATTATAAAAAGATTATCCAGTCATCCTAGAGGACCTAGGTAAACTGTAGGTTATTGTCTTTATTGTGATAGGTACCAGTATTAAGTCTGTATCACACGTTACTGAATGAGTAGTTAAGGGTTAATTAAAAATTAACCAGTTAGGAATAGAGTTGTAATTCCTTTATTAATTAAGTTCTCCTGGAAGCGTTTCTCAATTATCACACGTTATTGAACGAGTAGTAAGGGTTAATTAAAAATTAACCAGTTAGGAATAGAGTTGTAATTCCTTTATTAATTAAGTTCTCCTGGCAGCGTTTCTCAATTATCACACATGTGGGTGTTGTGTCACGGTGAAGTGATTAGCATATTGTGTAAACTAGACACCTAGAGATTAACTAATTAAGTGATCAGTTCTGGGTTGTTATTATTTGTTGTTGTTAATTAACTACTGCGGCAGTACATTTGTCAGTGTAGGTTAATACAGATTCCAAAGTGTATTGTGTTTTTGTTGTGTTTTCTAGTGAACTAAACGTGCTATAATAATATATACTTTATATAAGATCTTATCTCTGATCATACCTAGACGAGCCAGCGTGTATAACTGCCTGTTACAGAGAGATCTAATAGATATACAGTTAGGAAAGATATTTGGACAATCGTGTTTCATTCAGTTAGGGGTATTATAGGATCCCCGTGACAGGAGTGAAAATTGGGGCGCTCGTCCCGGATCTGAAACGGGACATGCATATTTAAAAAAAAGTATTGTTTGTAAATGGGGGCTTTATAAATTATTTTTACAAATAACTATAAGTAGCAACGTTGTTCACTAGAAAATTAATTAATAATAAGTGCGTCATATCTAAACATGGATAAGAATTTGCTGGATAGGCCTACGCTCAGTGTAGTGGAGATTAAGCGTAAGGCCGAATTAGTTGAAATCGCGGGTGAGCGAGAAATTGATTTAACATCAGCTAAAACCTTAGGTGATATAAGGACAATTATTATCCAGGAAGTTTTTGGTGATAGTCCTGTTATGGAAGACAGTGAGATTGTTCCAGAGATAGAGATAAATGAGTTAAGTGTGGAACAAAAATTAGCTTTTAAAAAGCTTGAGTACGAAAGAGAAGAACGTGCATTAGATAGAGAGAGAGAAGAGAGGGATAGAGAGAGAGAGAGAAAAAGAAGATAGAGATAGGGAAGATAGAGAGAGGGAGAGAGAGAAGAGAGGGGTAGAGAGAGAGAAAGAGAAGATAGGGATAGAGAGAAAGAAGAGAGGGATAGAGAATTCCAGTTAGAAAAATTTAAAGTGGAACATGAGTTAAAGTTGAATACTGAAGAAGTCAGACGAGAAGTAGGAAATGGGTTTAACATGTCAGAGGCTTATAGATCAGTGCCTGTATTTGATGACCAGGAGGTAGATATGTTCTTCCAACTTTTTGAACGGGCCGCTAAGCAGCTAAATTGGCCGCAGTCTAAGTGGACATTGTTAGCCGTGTCTAAGTTTAAGGGGAAGGCTAGTGTAGCTTATAATTCAATGAGTGATGAGCGAGCAAGTCAGTACGACCTAGTTAAGGCTGCAGTGTTGAGGGCTTATGAATTACGACCTGAGGATAATCGTTTACGGTATAGCGAGTTGAGAAAAACGCAGGGTCAGTCTTATAGTGAGTTTGTGGCTAAGAAGGCAGGGATGTTTGATAAATGGGTGGTGTCTCATCAGGTAGAGTCATATACCGAGTTACGGGAGTTGTTGATCTTACAGGACATTAAAAATGGATTACCAGTTAGCTTACATATTCATTTAGAGGATCATGATGTCAAAAAGATAGAGGAGGCAGGCATAGTGGCAGATGATTACGTGTTAATATACAAAGCTCAGGCAGTACAGGGTAGCTCTTTACAACAGGGTGATAAGAAGAAATTTCAGCCAGGTTTTTCCTGGGAAAGTAACTATCGGGGAGAGTCTTCTAGTTGGTCAGCTAGTCAGGCAAGGAATGTACCTGGTGGGCAAAGTAAGGATAAACCTGCATTATCAGCCAATGCACGAACTTTTCGTCCACATTGCAGTTACTGTGAAAAGGATAACCATCTTTTCGGGGACTGTTTTAAAAGGAAACGCGATAATGTGCAAGTGGTCGGTTTAGTGAGGTCAGCTCCGTTAGCGAGAGAGTTAATGGTTAGTCCCATGGCAGAGAAAGTAAACCCGTATGTGTCCACTGGTATGGTTTGTGATGTGAAACAAGAATTGTGTCCTAAGGCAATATCAGTCTATCGAGATACTGGTTGTAGTCAGTCGCTTATAACGTCAAAGTGTTTAGCTGGTATAGAGAATTCAGATACAGGACGTAGTTTGGCCTTATACTCAGTTACTGGAGAAAAAATGGTTGTCCGGTTACATAACGTTTTCTTGTGTTCGAAGTTTGTGACGGGACTAGTTATTATGGGTGTTGTAAAGGACTTACCTGTTGAAAACATAGGAGTTTTGTTGGGTAATGATTTGACTAGTCAGTGTTGTCAGCCGAAATGTGACCAATTGTTAATTAAAGACAGCCCTTTACCAATAGAAGAGAGTGAGGTTGACGACATTAGATATCCTGCGTGTGTAAAGACTAGGGCTATGGCCAGTAGGGTAACACGATACCCAGAGGATATTTGTGATTTGTCTGATACATGTGTGAGCCATGAAATTGGAGTGGATGAGGTTATCAGTAAAATGGTAGATAAGTCAACTGAGGAATTAAATGTGGTGGAACCTGTTGATCTCCCGCAGAGGGGAAATGAACCAGTTGTGTTTGATAGGGGGGACTTACCTTGTAATAGACAAGAGTTAGTTCTAGAGCAGGGGGCTGATCCAAATTTGTTGGCAGCTCGCACTACATTGTTAACTGAGAGAGTATTAATGAATAAGAGAGTTAGAGATAGGAGGTGGCAGGCGACCGAATTAGCTAGGAAGCAACCGAGCCATGCTCAGAGCAAAATAAAATCAGTGTTTGATAGGAAGGATAGGAGTCGGGAATTTAAACCAGGGGATAAGGTGCTGCTGTACCTTCCCATTAAATGGGGTTCATTGCAGAACAGGTATTTCGGGCCTTATGTTGTGCTCAAACGGGTTAATGAGACAGGGTATGTGATAAACACTCCTGATAGGGTTAGGAAAAGTAGGTATTGTCACATCAATTTGCTAAAAGGTTATTTTGACAGACTGCCGATAGTTCCAGTGATACCGGTCCAAATTGAGAGTCACTCAATTTTTTGTGATGACGTCAAGACTGCAGAGAGAAAATTAACCAACAGCCAGATTCTAGCAGACTTGAAACCCCAGCGAGAAAAGTTGACTACGCTGATACAAGACAATGTTTCCATTTGTCAGGACCTTCCAACGGTTACCAATACCTTAAGCCAGGATGTGCGCTTGGAACCCAATGCTACACCGATTCGACAGCATGCCTATCGGAGAAAACCTGGAAAACGTGCGCAACTGAAAAATAAGGAAACGAAGTCCCAGTGGTCAGATGAATGCGAGAAGTCATTCAACCGTCTCAAGCAGATGCGCTACTCGTCTCCCGTGATGGCAGCTCCAGACTACCGAATGCCGTTCAAGCTAGCTGTGGATGCCAGTGACGTGGGAGCTGGAGCTGTGCTGTTCCAGGAAGACGAAAATGGACTGGACCATCCTGTAAGTTTCTTCTCAAAAAAAATTGACAAACACCAGGTGAACTATTCCACTATAGAGAAGGAAGCTTTGGCCATGGTACAAGCTCTGAAGCATTTTCAAATCTACGTGAAATCGGCAGTGCATCAAGTGGTGGTCTCATAATCCGCTCACTTTCATTCACAGAATGAAAGCCACCAACCAGAGAGTTTTGAGATGGAGTCTTCTCCTGCAGGAATTCCCATTTACCATTGAACATATCAAGGGCACATCCAATGTAATCGCTGATGCCCTGTCCCGAAGTTGAACGTTATGATAATGTGTTGACATTCTTGATTTCTATTTTGTGTTTATATATTTTATTGTATACCAGGGACTCAGAGACTCAGTGTAATTACTGGTAGTCACCTCTTTATTACATGTGTTATAAATGCCCGGATGCGTCGGTTAACGCACTTTTTGTTTTAATGTAGTATATTTCCCTATTCCTAGAGTAGAGGAAATATCCTTTTTGAGGTGGGTGTGTGTGACGGTACATGCTCTTAATTTCTTTTCGCCTGTGGCGATATTAATTGTTTTAGAGGGCCGTGTGCAGTTCCACATGCACTTAAGGCCAGGTGGCCAGTAGTTACGTAATACCTCCGCGAGTGCAGTTTTTACAACCGTGATTTTGGCGACTGGTGACAGAATGTTTGGTCATCTAAGAAAATATACCGACTCTGGGAGAGGTGGAAATATCAGATGATAGGTGAGGTACCGCGTTGTGCCCCCAGGCGATATTCGCTGTCTCTGAGAGTTTTGAATAAATAGCTAGGATTTTAGAGATATCAGGGAGAAACATAGGAAGGCTTCCAGGGATCGCTGTCCGTCCGGACTGGTAATTATATATTTTCTGCTCTGTGTATAACATTGATGTGATTGATGTGACTTTAAATATTTTAATACTGTATTATACCCATATTATTTAGACCGTGCTGCCGGTCATCTGATGCAGTAATCTGTAGGCTCACTGTCCTAAATAATTATAAAAAGCTTATCCAGTCATCCTAGAGGACCTAGGTAAACTGTAGGTTATTGTCTTTATTGTGATAGGTACCAGTATTAAGTCTGTATCACACGTTACTGAATGAGTAGTTAAGGGTTAATTAAAAATTAACCAGTTAGGAATAAAGTTGTAATTCCTTTATTAATTAAGTTCTCCTGGAAACGTTTCTCAATTATCACACGTGTAGGTGTTGTGTCACAGTGAAGTGATTAGCATATTGTGTAAACTAGACACCTAGAGATTAACTAATTAAGTGATCAGTTCTGGGTTGTTATTATTTGTTGTTGTTAATTAACTACTGCGGCAGTACATTTGTCAGCGTAGGTTAATACAGATTCCAAAGTGTATTGTGTTTTTGTTGTGTTTTCTAGTGAACTAAACGTGCTATAATAATATATACTTTATATAAGATCTTATCTCTGATCATACCTAGACGAGCCAGCGGGTATTACAGAGAGATCTAATAGATATACAGTTAGGAGAGATATTTGGACAATCGTGTTTCATTCAGTTACGGGTATTATAGGATCCCCGTGACACTAAGCATAATATAGGCCGGGTCGTAGCTCAGTGGTACAACACACTCTTGATGCATGACTGATCCCCGTTGGTGGGCTATTTTTCATTCCAGCCAGTGCTCCACTACTGGTGTAACGAAGGCCGTGGTATGTAATATCCTGGGATGGTGCATATAAAAACTGCTTTGCTGCTAATTGACAAGAGTAACCCATGAAGTGGTGGCATCGGGTTTCCTGTCTCAATATCTGTGTCCGATGCCATATAACCGTAAATAAAATTTGTTGAGTGCTTTGTTATATAAAACATTACCTTCCTTCCCTATTAAGTCTCAAAAACGTCACTGTAGGCCTATTCTGGATGATTTTTTTTTTTATACCGGTTGCGAGATTGCTATTACACTAACAAAATATTTTGTATTATTATGTTTGAGGTGTCTGATAGATTATGTAACCGTTTGTTCACATCAGAAGATAGAACAGCTTGAGCTTGAACTTTTTTAACATGCCCATATACCACTACGGTTTCAGGCATGTCCATCCCGGGTCCTGTTTCTGGATAGCCAGGGACTTAACTCGGGACAAAAAGTTAAGAGGAGAATTTGAAATATTACTTTAAAAAATGCTGCCGACAGCCAGAGCCCTGAATGTGGTTGACCCTCTGACATTGTGGTCATCCACCAATATAAAATCCTGGCTACGCCAATGGGAATATGCCACAATCAGAAGAGATTAGGCCCTTTTTAAGGGCACCATGGGCAACCTAGGGAGACACCCCAGCATCAACGAGGTCTAATTAATGAGGTACTCTCGACGCACTAATTCCAAACCTATACGTAGCTCCCTTATTTTACTCTTTAGACTGACTGTTCAAAAATGCACCAAATGGCACTTATTTTGGCCATCATCCAAATTCCAAATTCCATAGAACCACCACACCCTCTGCCTCCCTTGCGCCAGTCATCGCAGGCGGTCCTTCTTCCTACCTCCCCCACCCTTTCCTGTCATGGACAGGGGAGCTGGTTACAACAGCTTGCTCTGAATTTACACGTTAAAACCTAGTCCTGTCCTCCTGTCCTATGGGAACAAACGTGAGGTATATACAATTTTTAAACGAAATGCAAGATAAATGATATCTTAACTAACACGAGAGCTGGAGACATGAGTGTAGAATTATTTTTCTTACATATCTTTATCTTTAAAATACAGGTTTACAGTAAATTAAAAAAACAATTCTTTTGTTTAACGACACCACTAGAGCACATTGATTAATTAATCATCGGCTATTGGATGTCAAATATTTGGTAATCGGAGGAAACCCACAACATTGTTCTTAATGCATCAAGGGATCTTTTGTATGCACTTTCCCACAGTGAGGAAAGCACATACCATGACCTTTGACCAGTTGTGGTGCACTAGTTGGAACGAAAAAAAACCTATCAGTTGATGTGATCTATCGAGGTGACTCGATTATGCAACGCAGACCTCAGGCGAGCACTCTAACAAAATAAATTGAAGTAACAGACCCGTTTTTAAATGCTATGACACAATTTTCACTATTAAAACCATTTTACCTTTTATTATTTAGAATATTCACTTTTGTTTACCTAAACTGGTTGTTGTCATCTGGGATGTGGTCATCCAGGTTTTAGTAAAACCCCAACATTTTTCATAATTCTAAAAATGCACATCTGAGAAATATTGGTTATCGAGACAATCTCTAGTTTTGGGGTTTTTTTCCATGTTTAAACATCACAAACTTTAGCTTCTCTCTATTATAACCTTATCCAAATGTGTTGCAGGTTTGTAGATTAACTAAACTTAGAGTCCATTTATACGGGCTGAAACTAGGGTCTGCACCTTTAAAACATATTTTGAACCAAATTATATATACGGCGCTCGCGTTTATGTAATATACACTGTTGACTTACAAGTACGTCATCTGACAACAGAAATCGACATGTGTAGCCTTAATCTCTGACAGTGGTTGGTTTGGATTGATATTTAAGAAGCCAATCAGATGTCTTTAAATTGATATCCAACATGTATCATATCTTCGTGTGATAACATCTTACACTGTTGCCTAAAACATTTTATGCAGAGGTACGCTTGGTGATTACTGTAAAGAATTCACATTTGTTTAGTGCATTTGGCGCTGTTCTTTTGCCATTCTTCGTGATTATAGTTAGGTCTGTAAACCTTTGGACTATTGAACCTTCGGACTATAGAGCTGTAACCATATAAAGGGTTAAAGTTAGTAAAAATTGTCAGGTCATTCATCTTTTTTTTTTGTAATAGGATGTAGGTAAGTATTACATTAAAACTGAACATCACAATGTGTTTCATTTGAATGCATGTTAAATTATTTAGATATAAAAAAAAAAAAAAATTGAAAATCACCCAAGCTATTTTAAAAACACAAAGAGGTATGTACCACTTCATTTTGCAGGCAGTATTTTAAACACCATGCATGCAAGAATCTACAGAATTCTATATCTACACTCCCAGACTCGTATACAAAAGTTTAATGTATCGGAAGATACAATTACCCCACCCCATCCCATCTCAACATACATAATAATTTTGATATATCAAAAGTAACTATCATCCCATTTACAAATTCATCACAAATATTTTATTTATTTTAGATGCATTGATAACATTAGCAATGTATGAAAGTGCAAGAGAGGATGGTGTTCCATTTTCATTTGAATCGTAAGTTGTTTTGCTTTTCTTTTTTTCTTTCTTTTTTTTACCATACTGCAGTAATCTGTGTTATAGAATTAAAGTCCCCAAGAGATATGAAAAGATAGCTAACATTACAGTTTTATTTAATAAAATGTTATATTTGTAAAACAGCAAAAATACATATATATTAGACTAATAATTTACAAGATTTAAAATTATATTTCTTTAATGATCTCGGATCATAATATATGTGGTTTATTGGTTTACTGCTATGGTTGACTGCTCCTGTTGTAATTTGTAGGGATTTGTGATTAATCAAGTTCATCAAGCACTGCTTGTTTTAATTTGATCAGTTAATCTAGTATAAGTTTATAATGTTCAAGTAAAACAAAGTACAATACAGAGTTACTTCCCCTGTACATAATTAATGGATAATTCAGTTGTATTCAGTTTATGTTTACTCTTAATTCAAATGCACATACATACCATATATCCCTTTGCTGTTTCTGCAGTAAAACATGTTTTCAATCCAGGCATCAAACTAAGTCTAGAATTGTCGTTCATGTTATAGGAGGTTACAATGTGTCAAAGAAGTCGAGAACGGTATACAGCTAATAGTATGCTTGTGAAAATGTAATTAATTGTGATCGTATGAGTCCCTTATAATATTGATCGATCATTGATTGGTTGGTGCAAACTGATTACCAATCACAAAATTTCATTTAATTCTCAACAGTACCATCAACATATCAGTTGGTGGGAGTTACTAGTTTACTCTTATTTCAAGTTTACTCATTTCTTACATTTATTGCCGAATCTGAGGTAAACCATTATGATTGGTTACCTAAAACAGTTTGTAACCAGGTATTAAATATGGCATATGATACCTCCCCCAGCTGAAAGGTGAAATTAACAACAGCCCTCCTTCCAGTTGCTGGTATCTTCTGACAAACATACAAAAATAACCCCTTTATAAAAAAAAATTCTGGTGACCTATATGTTAGAAACTGCAATTTTGTTTTACATTTGTCAAAGAAAATGGGACATATCCATCTGCAAATCAATTTTAGAAATAACTCTATATGTTTGTCTTTAGCATGGAAAAGCATGGAAACAGCCCTGAAACAGCTGAATCAGATGATTTAGACAGAACCACTCACAAACGTAAACTTGATGTAAGTATCATAGGCATATGGGGTCCCATTTTTGTAGGGTGGTTGACTGATTTTTGCCTGAATTAAACAAAAGTGACCGAATCTGGATCACAACGTTCGTTTATTCATATTAGCTGTCACAGGGATCCTATAATACCCGTAACTGAATAAAACACGATTATCCAAATATCTCTCCTAACTGTATATCTATTAGATCTCTCTGTATCGGGCAGTCCAATACCTGAGTGGCTCAGCTCTAGGTTATCAGAGATAAGATCTTATATAAGTATATATAATATAGCACGTTAGTTCACTAGAAAACACAACAAAAACACAATACACTTTGGAATCTGTATTAACGTTAAGCTGACAAATATATTTGCCGCAGTTAATTAATTAACAACAACAATTAATAACAACCCAGAACTGATCACATAATTAGTTAATCTCTAGGTGTCTAGTTTACACAATATTCTAATCACTTCACTGTGACACAACACCCACACGTGTGATAATTGAGAAACGCTTCCAGGGGAACTTAATTAATAAAGGAATTACAACTCTATTCCTACTTGGTTAATTATTAATTAACCCTTAACTACTCATTCAGTAACCTTGTAATACAGAATTAATACTGGTACCTATCACAATAAAGACAATAACATACAGTTTACCTAGGCCCTCTAGGATGACCGGCTAAGCTTTAATAATTTTAGAACTTCGTCAGATTACCGGAAACACTGTCTAAATAATATTGGTATAATACAGTATTAAAATATTAAAAGTCACATCAATCACATCAAGGTTATACAACAGAGCAGAAATAGATATTTACCAAGTCCAGTCGGACTAACGTTCCCCGGGAGCCGTCCAATGATTCTCCCCGATAAATCTAAAATCCTAGCTATTTATCGCATGGGGGCACATCGCGGTACTCCCCCTATCATGGGATATTTCTACAGCGACCAAGACGGCATATTTTCTTAGATGACCAGACTTACTGTCGCCATTCCGCTAGGAATACAAGGTCGTAAAACAGAGCTCGCGGAGGTATTACGTAACCACTGGCCACATGGCCTCAACATCTGGTCTGGGTGTGTATTGGGAACAGCTCGACCACCGTCGCGCGGGGGTATTACATAACCCAGCCGCAAACAGCCCTCTAAAACAATTAACATCGCCACAGGCGAAAAGATAAGAGCATGTTCCGTCACATTAGCATTACTGCCAAACACCTGACTAGGGTTGCAAATGAATTACCACACATTTTTACATGGATTACAACTAATAATGTGGGTAGAATAATGAAAATACATGGTGAAAAGTGTTCAGGCCAGCTCATTTTACCTAAATTTCTCTGTTGTTTTTCCCAAAATTTCAGGACTTTCCCCCTGCCCCTGCCCCATCTTGTATGCTTATGGTAAGTATGGCGGTTTTTAATTTCATCAAGAACTTGATGTTTGATAGATCAAAGATAAAATAGAGGAACACATGTTTGTATGAACTTGTTTATTAGTTCCCTACCGGTCCAAACGGAGGGGACTATAGGTTTCATCTCCATCCTTCTGTCTGTCTGTCCCACACATATAGTTTTCTGGATGTTATTTTCAGAAGCCTTGAGATATTGACCTGAAATTTTGTGTATAACTTTATCATGTACTGTTACATATGGCCTCAGATTACAGTTATCTTCCCATTTGGTTGTCCAAAATCTGGAAATTTGACCGCGCAAGTAGTCTGCTGTTTGACTGGGAGTGGGAACTATTTTCTCGTGCCCCTATCCACAGAGGTTCAGGCACGCCCACTACGGATTTAGCCTCTGACTTCGCCAGTGACTAACTCCGGAGCAGGAGGGGGGGGGGGTAAGTTTGAGGTGGGCGGAATTTGGAAGAAAGCCATTTAGTACGGTCAACGCGAGCGCGGACCAAATAGCAGACACTTCGTAAACTTGAAGTACACCGAGTGGGAGCCGTGCTCTGATTGGCTGAATTTCGATTCCTCGGTGAAGCCTGTTTTTTACCTAAGTCTACAAAGAGTAACTGCATCCAAAAACATGTCCGGACTCCAAAATTTAACCCAAAATAGTTAAGACTGCTCGGCCAAAAAGTTTTAAGGTGATTTTGAGCAATTGAACGGGCGCCAAAGTAAAATGCGTTAGACTGCTTATAAAAAAATAAACATAAGAATTTTGAACTGCTTCCAAAATGTTTAAAGTCTAACTAGCCCAAAAAAGAGATTAGTACTCACGGAGGTGAAGGAGGTTGGCAAAGGGGAGGACGTCACGGTGAGCCGATGAAGTTGGAGGAGTCTATATCCGTGAAGAAGTACCGGTATGGGCTGATTGCTAGTTGCCTGAGCAATGGACGGTAGTTATCCCCCGATATCGTCTTAACGATACGATGAATCGTCGGGTTATCCATTTCCTTCAACAGCATTCCCTGGTGGTAAATTCCGGCTTGGTGTATGGTGACAATACACACCTCCTCCTTGTCACGCAGTAGCGTTTTGGTAATAGCAAACTCTCCTTCTTGGCTCCTTGGTAGCTTGACCCAGGCTGTTGTTCTGGGTTTGATATAGAGTTTGGTGACATCATCCATGTTCATTCGCACAAGGTTAGCGTACCGCTGGTGAAGTTTGCCGGCCTGTAGTGTCCACTGTGTGGTATGCGGGTCGTCGGGTTTCGGCGGTTGCAACGGTTGGCTTGGCTTGTCCGGTTGGCCACTCGGGGGAGTGGTTGCCTTCCGTTTCACTACAGCCGCTTTTCGGGCCTGCGCCTCAACGGGTGCCGCCTGTATAGTCGGCGGCACAACCGGAGGCGCTGAAGTCCTGGCCTGTGGAGTGGGTCTAATCAGACCTTTGGTCGAAGTCGGGACGTCCGGGGCTGGTGCCTCTTCCAAACCTGTCTTCTTCCGGGGAACGGCGGTGGGCGGCACAACAGAAGGAGTCGCCGCCGGCGGTTTAGCCGCCGGTTTTGGCTCCCCCTGTGTCTTTCCTGTCGCACGTCTCCTCCTCCTCCATCTTCCAGTCTTCAGTGGTGCCGGATCCCCGTACACCAAGGTCACGGAAGCCCGTGACCCGGTGTACGTGACGCGGTATTCGAGTAGCACTCCATAACTGGCTATGAGTCCCCCCAGGTGGGGGGGTAACTCGAGAGAGCAGGCGCACACGTCTTGTCTCATCGTAAGCCGTAGTAGAAGTGCAAGAATCGACTGTTTGACTGTGATTATTTCATGAAAGAAAGCTATGAAGTGGCAACTGTTTGACTGAAGTGACAGGGGATAGCATGTAGTTTGTAAACATGTGTAACTTGTTGACATTGAAGACTTGTTTGTGGTAATTCCGGCCCATGCAAAAGTAGTGCATTTTGTGTAAAATGGGTATACTCCGGCCTGGTTTAGAGGGTGTGTCTGTTTAAACCAATATGCTGGGAGAAAGAGCTGGACAACAGGGGTTGTCCTTTTCAGGGTATGTGTCCCCCATGCAGGCAAAGGTACATACAAAACTTCACGGGCCTGCTGATATTAATAAAAATGTTATAGCCACTAAGGCTATATAGAAACAGATAGCGAAATTAATTGTGGTCTGAGGCCATATGAAGTTTAACTTTCATGGCGATTTACCCATTTTTTATGGAGTTATGGCCCTTGATGTTATGTGGAAAAAAAATTTCTGGATGTTTTTTTAAAAAGCCTTGAGACATATTTTGTATATAGCTTTATTATGTACTGTTACAGATCATGCTTAACTTTTATGATGATTCACATATTTTTGACAGAGTTATATGTCCGTTGAACTAAGGAGAAGTGTGAAAATTTGTTTTCCAGACTTCTTTTTTTTCAGAAGGCCTTGAGACATTGACATGAAATTATGTGCATAGCTTATACTGTTACAGATCAAGTTATACTTTTATGGAAATTTACCTATTTCGATGTACTTATGACCCTTTAACTTAAGAGATATACAAATTTGTTTTCCAGACTTTTGTTTTGCAATGCCTGAAGATATTGATATAAAATGTTGTATATGCCTTTATCATGTACTGTTACTGATCAAGTTTAACATTTATGGTGGTTTACCCTCTTTTCACAGAAATATGGCCCATCAATTTAGGAGATACAAAAAATATTTGAGTGCGGTAGGGGACATGTATTGCTTTATCAGTACTCTCATAATGCTTGTTATCTTGAACATTGCTATATCATAAAGGTCACCTTTAAATGCCATGATGAATTTTTTTTAATCCATTACTCCAGAGATATTCATTTTCATATATTAGTAGTAACTTGCTTTGTTTCTTCATTGTTCTGCATGGTGTCTGGTGTGGGTAACCACCACTCCAAATTACTCCCAGGTCTTTCATGTAATTTAGGCTTTTTGCTCAGCACTAATATTTTGTCAGTAATTAAGCAGTAAAATAATAATGGGGGCATACCCTTAATTACCTAAATGTTCATGGCTAGTACTCAAAATTGTCTAAGCAAACTTTGGGGGGGGGGGGGGGGGGAAGCATGTTAAAGTCCTTAATCTGAAGTTTTGTCATTGTGAGATACATGTATGTGCCGAGATAATAGTTTGAACCAAAATATTTTTGATTATTTACCTAAAGAACACTAAACACATATTTTGTGGACAGCAGTGCATATGCTTTTGTCACAGTGCATGTTGTGAACAGACAGTGCTCAGTATATATTTTAGTCACAGTATGTTTGAACAGACAGCAGTGTATATTTTTGTCACAGTATGCAGGCATCGAAATAAGCATTGTGTCTGGTAACCCATTTACAGGTTACCACAAAATATAGCCTGGTAACCTATAGGTTACCACAACTTTATGAATGTTAGAATTGAATTCTTGTTACTACTACTACTTTTAACGCTAAAACGCGGACGTTCTGAAATTGTATAGGTGCACGCGAACATTGGTATGAGAAACAAAATCCGGAAGTATATTTATCTAGTGGGCACTGCATAAACGCGTATTGCCGAAATTGCTTTACAATTGCACAAGTGCGCATGAACATCGGTGCAATTTCGTACGAGAAAATGAAACACGGAAGTAAATTCATCTAGTGGACGCTGCTTAAATGCAGACTGACTATAATTGCTTGCAATTACACAAGTGCACGCGAACATCGATGCAATTCCTTATGAGAAAACGAAACACGGAAGTCCGGAATGCATTGCCTAGTTTACGTTCGGAAACGAAACTACTGTTACTTTGAAATTTTTGTCGAGAATGAAACACTGTTCTCGACTTTTCTTACATGTGGTAAACTCCCGGTAACCTGAACGACCGTTCTCGACTTATTTCGATGCCTAAGTATGTTTGAACAGATAGCAGTGTATTTGTGTTTGTCATAGTATGTTGTGAACAGACACCAGTGTATATATTTTTAACAGAGTATGTTGTGAAGAGACAGCAGTGTATGCTTTTGTCACAGGGTATGTTATTAACAGACAAAAATGTATATGTTTTTTGTCACATAGTTCTATTTTTTTCCAGAAAGATGGATTTGTTCACCCAACTACACCCGATATTCCGAAGACATCAATGCAGTACAGTCTTCCTTCTTTTCAAATTGGCATAGGAGATTTGGACTTCGGCTCAGCTAAAGCAATTCGTGGTAAAACAGTTTAATGTACATGTATTTCTTTGTTAGGCCAAATTGTAACAGTTTCCAATTTATATTCAAATCTAGAGAAGTTATTCATTTACATACATTTACCGTTACATTTTAATATATATCAGAACAAGATTCTGCCACTACCGCCTACTTTTCTTGCCTATGATTATACTTCTCACTGCACTCAGTAGATGTAGCCACCTAGCAAATGTGCAGAAGAAGAAAAAAAAAAAGTGTCAAATAGATTAAATGTATTTTCCTCACTTCCCCATCAAAGCACCTTTTATAGCAAGAGTGTAAACAGACCTCAGTAATACAGTGAGGTTTTTCTTCTTGTTTAATTGTAGAAGAAGGCAAAGAGAATGACAACTGCCAAGATGTAGATGACGGCGAGAGTCCACATGATCGAAACTTCAACACATCCAATAAGAATCAAAATAAAAGTTCAGACCACAGCATTCAGCTCTGTGACTTTGCTACCATTGGAAAATCTGGACAGACTGTTTATTTGGCAGAGCAAAATATCAAACATGGGAACTATGTCAATGACAACAGTACTGCACAATCTGATTATGTTCATCTTCAAGGATATTCAAAAGACCAGAGTGCAAAAACTTCTGAATGTTCAGCCCATAAAGACTTTACATTTTCAAAAGAAGATGAAAGTGAAAAACGTAGTACTTCAGAACCAGAAGACAAAGGAAGAAAACAGCATAGTGAACCAGGGCCATTGACAACTATGGAAGACCTATTTAAAGGTAACACCAACTGTAAACCGGGCATAGTGGTTATGCCATTGACCAAGGGTTTACCCTGCTTATAGCCAGTTGCTAATTTTTATACAAAGTGGCTATATATAACATTTAGTATTTGGCTATTAAAGTATTGTTTAAATTGGCCACTTTTTAATAATGTTCAAGGAAATACCCCACATATCTAAAAAAAAAAAAAAAAAATTGTTCCTGTGTGAGCCCTTTGACAACATGGCTATCAGGTGCTGGGTTCATATCCCAGTAATGGCTCCCTCCCAGAAAGAGTTTGAAGGTCTCAGTGGGGAGGTGTAAGGCAACTACGATGACTTGTCCATCTTGGATATATAGCTCATATAGTTTGGATAACTCGGGTGTATGTTCAAGACAGCATACCTAATCCGTAATTAGATATAAGCATGGTAATTAATTCATATGAAATGTATGTGTGATTTACAAGTATGAACAACTTATGTAAAAACAATACCAGCTATAAAACAAATGCCAGCAACAACTATATGGAAGACTTTTTTCTATTGCAGAATTATCTCAAGAAGCTAAAATGGTTACCATGCAGTTTTCATCAGATTTTGTGTAAGTGAAATGTATAAATAATATTTACTACTCATTTATATTTGAAAATTAAATCATGACCATATTCCAGATTATTTACAAGATTAGTAAAAGATTTCTCATATTAAATGTTACAAAATAATACTGAACATAAAAAGTTGCAATCTTGAGAATATTTTAGTATTTAACTACTGAGAATGGATCACTTACAGGATTCACCTCTCATGACACAACATTCTTTGATATCCTTTTGAAGATGTTGTTAATCTAAGTCCTATAAAAAATTCCTGTTTTAATATTATCCATATAATATGTAGTAATGTTTTGTTTGTATATTTAAAAAAAGAAGAAAGAGGTTAGAAGTTGTACCAAGATATGAAATTAAGACATATATGTAGTCGTTAAATGTTTTTAGAATTTATAGATTTGATAGTCATGTACAAGATTTAATTACAAATTTATATACAGTGGACTGTTCAAACCAGCATCTGTGTAATCTGAATTTTTTGCAAACTGACACAATCTCAAAAGTCCTGTCCACTAATAACCACTTGGTTGACATCTGTCTAATCCTGCACTCTGTGCACACAGGTTCATTTTATAGTCCCCATTGAATCTGGTTTAGAGACCACCATATCTGCAGTCCACCAGACAAGAACATCGAGAAATCTACTTGTCCAGCAATATTTTCACTTGTCCAAATAAATGTTTTGTTTTATTCAAGTACAAGGACCGCATTTTTGTTAGCTCAAAATGAAACTACATTAAACAGTTTTATTTGTCCACTGGACAACCAACCATTGAGGTACATTTTACTTGTCCGAGCAGATTTTCACTTGTCAGGACAAATAGACCAATGCTTATTTCGAACACTGATCTGAGAAATGTTATTCTTATTTTGTCTTTAGCTATAGGATTTAATTTAAATACTCCCCCCCCCCCCCCAAACTTTACATTGCATTATTTCCATGGTAACAACTAGAAACTGTCTGCATTGTGGCGTTACTTTCACTTTGCTGTTATATTTTCAGTCAAAGTGAAAATTATGAAACGTTTTGCATGACACGCTTGGATCAGCTGATTTCCCATGCTCAGGACCTGGAGCAAGCCTATATCAAACAAAAGGAAGTACTTAGACAGAGACTCAGAGTTATATCTCACACTCTTCAGAATATGTAGGCATATTCACAAACAGAAATTTACACTTTGGATTTTCAAGTAAATTATTTATTGTTAGCAGTGTACATGTAGTATGAATATCCCATTCAGTTAAAATAATTATTAATATAATATAAAAAGTTCAAAAAATAAAATAAAAATTGACGTTTCATCTGTATATTAAGACTTCAAGAGTATGATGGAAGAGTATGATGTTCACTAAAGAAATATTGTACATGCACAACAGTTACTAACTAAATTTAGCATGGTATTTCATTTATGATTATATAATAGGATTGGCACAGACCTTTTAAGAGTTATCGAATTTCAGCTTAGGGCTTGAATTTGACAAATACTGATTTTATGCTTTAAAAGTTTTCGAGTTTGCAAAAATTTCCTTGAATTAAAAAAAAAGATACTGGGTGCACTTTTTGTTGAGTTTTTATAAATTTGGAAACTATAACCATGTGACAGTTTTTGAAAACATTGGAATATGTGCATTCACATTAATTAATGGACATGTGGGTTCACTTCTTGTTGGGTCTTAGGAAAAAAAAAAAAAATTAAACATTCTATGTTCCCTTATAATCGTTGAACATTTGATATATTTGTACCCCAATAGATTTTAAAAAAGGATAAATTTTAAAATTGATATTCCCCAGTAATTAAAGTTGGAATATTTTACATTTGTCCTGTACAACAACTAGCTCAAAAAACAAATACAGCTATCACTATTCCCTAATAGCTGAAAACTTAAAATATTAAATCATATCTTTCCTTAATGACTGAAAATTTAAAACAGTTTGACTTGAATACATATATGAATCATGAGCTAAAAATTATTTTATTTCTCATTTATATTTCCTTATAAAAAAATGTAAAAAATTCTTTTACATTTGCTTGGTCCAGTAGTTGAAGCATAGAATGTGTTACCTAGCATGTGCTCTAAAAATAAATGTTAGTCTTATATTCATAATGTAGTTAAAAACATGTCGGCTTTGAAAACCCAACCTCAAAACATGTCACGTCTTTGTGCCCCAATAGCTATTCTTTGTTTACTTCAGTTGTAATAAAAATATGGATTTGAGATTACTAGTATCTAAAGTGCTCCTTTATTAATATAAAAAAATTTCCGGTTGCTTTTTTGTTTATATTTTACATTGTTAAAAACATATTTTGCATTAAAGACATTAAAAATAAAAATTGTTTTATTTTTTCATTTGTTGTTTGTGGTAATATATGTATGACCTGGGCTCCCTTCCATGAAGCAATCTTTGCATTAAGATCACCTCAAATGCACAACTACTTTATTTACTTAGGTGATCTTAGCACTAAGACAGCTTCATGGAATGGGGACCAGAACAATTTAAATTATTTTGCAGGGCTCGAACTTAAGAATTTATTACCTACGACAATAGGCAAAATGCTCACCTCTGGCAATTTTGAGTCTGCCTACATCAGTAACATTTGCAACAATAAACCCATAGCTTAAAAAGCAAAAAGTAATCCCACAATCAATGGGAAAATCTTTATTCGGTGGCAACAAACTGTTAAACTCTTACATACGACAATTTATATCAGTTACAGCAATTGCTGTCGGTGCCTTTGTTAAGCTCAATCTCTGTATTCATTCAAGATGGACCGCAATCTTTTGGGGGGAAAATAATGTAGTGTTAAGACCTTCGTTTCCAACAGATGTAAGTGTCACCACACCCTTTACTAGTGGTGTGGACAACAACAATTTATTTCTTATTAAAACTTACTATTTTAAAGATGCAACTTTCTTGCATTGTTAATTTTTTTTATTTTTTTTATTGTATTTCATCAGTTTACAGATCCATGAGGATAAAATCAACTGTGAACTTCAGTGTATACTGTTAAAAAAAGGTAATTTACAATTAGCTAAGTTACCTTAAAACTGAACCATTCAGCAGCATGTTTAGTTATTATTTTTATTGTCCCAAGACTGATATAAACAGTGTGGAAAACTTGGCCAACTTTGTTGTTCTGTCATTAGTAAAGCCAGCCAACGTTTACAATGCAAACCACATCAAGGCTTTACCATCTGAATACTTATACTCAAATTCACAATGCCAGTTTTATGTTTTATCATTAGCACCACAACACACTTTCAGTAGAGGAATCACACATTTAAAGAATTGCTTATGCTAGTTGTTAACATTAGCTCTAGATAATGGCACTTATTTAAGTCAGTTTATTGTCTGTCATGATATGGCTGAATGTTGCCTTCACAGTAATTTGGGTTGAGAGGTAGCTCAAAGGTAGTGCCGACCAGAGGTATGATGTGTCACAGGATATATCATTCTTGATGGACTCATTTTCCCTCATCCACCAGTGTCTGTGGCTGGTACATCAAAGGCACTAAGTAATATGTACTGTCAGGTTTATGGAATAGTGACTGTGCATATGAAAGATCCCTCGTCGCTTTTTCAACATCATTAGCCTGTATGATAGGAGATTTTCTCTATTTCAATTGATCAAGTGAATAAACATGTTGCACACCAAACAGCCACAGGTAACAATATGTGGAGGTGCCATATGATGAAAAATATTCCTTTCCCAGTAATTTAACAACATACTGCAGTCAAAATAATACAAAAAACTGAAAATTAGAACGACCAAAGATGATCGCTATGGATAATGGATAAATATTTATTAATAGTAGCTATTTGTACTGGTTTCAGGTTCATTAAATATAAATTATAAGGAACATTGAGTATCGACTTTGTTTTATAGCACGCCATGGATTTATTGTTTCATTAGTCAAGTAAAGGTCACAATAGAATTTATTGTTTTATTAGTCAAGTAAAGGTCACAATAGGCATAAGTTCAGTCAACCGCTTGTCGCTAACATTCACTTTACTGATTTTTATGCTACACAGTAAACCAAATTACCACTTCAGGAACCAATTAAATAGTTCGCAAATGATAGCAAAACATTTCCTGGCTGAACTTGGGGCAGGTCATTCATCTAACTGGTCGTAACGAGTAAAACGTACACCAACCTCACCGGCTTTTATGCAAATTATTATGATGTTCAGCATATACAGATAACCATTTTGATAATCTCAAACGAGAAATAACATGTCGGTCATAAACAACAACAAAAAATTTTGACTGTCACAACATCCATTTATTCATTGCAACCAGTAAATGCAATCTTAGCAAAACATAAAACAAGTTTCTAACAGATTAAAATTTAGCCATGCACAACACACACATTCAAGGGAACATTTTGTTTTCAAAAGTTTGATTGGCAGCAGTGTTTATCAAGTTAAAATTTGATTTAATTTAGCAACTACTACTTGTTTTATAATTGCAGAACTGAACAAAAATGTTCCCTGCACACAGCTGTGGGTGAGCAAAACAATTCGCCAAATTGTCTATTAAATTTCAAAAATTGCAGAAATTGTCAGTTATTTTCTAAAAAATGTCAATTATTACATGAAATTATTTTGCCAAACTAAAATGAAATTTGTCAACTGCTTTCAAAATTCGCAATTGGCAAATTTGGCAAGTGCCAGAGCTAGCCCTGACACACAATCACTCCATATTTTATAGTTAATTATAATCAGTTTTGTATGATGCAAAAAACATTAAGTTATAGATATCTGATTAACTAAACATTTTAGGCATTAGGTGTAATATCTGAAATGAAGGAAATTTTATGTATAATAACTGCAATGAAAACAAATCGACGAATGAATAGTTATGTTGAGTTACTCAGTTTGAGTACAAAATAAAATATATCCAATGTGTACATTTTCAATCCATATTTGAGTACCCATCGAAAAGTGTTTTATAGCAAAATATAAGCAACCAAAAATAATGGATTTCACAGTAAAATTAAATTTCTATATTTTGTCAGTGGTTAAAATATTGTGGTTTTTATTTTGTCATGGAACTGCTTAAATTTTAATCCATCTCTATGACATCACACTATTGTTGAAACAGTAGAAGACTGTGTTTTTTTAAATCTACAGCTGTGAACAATACAGTTTGAACTTGTGCGTTCAGGTTGATGATTTTAACCTACAACTGACTGAACTTGTACAACATAACCTGAAACAGCGCTTTAGCCCATGAGGTCACACATTTTCATTATCACACAAGTTTGTAATTTAAACTTTAAAAATCTGATACTACTAGTGATAGCAATGTATTCTGACAGAATAAAAGTTTAAAGTTTGTTTTGTTTAACAACACCACTAGAGCACACTGATTTATTAATCAGGTTTACTCATTATTAAAGGCGTATGAAAAGTGGGATGGGATTGGAGTATATTTCAAAGCAAAGATAGATTTTTAGAGTTAATGTTTGTTTTGTTTAACAAGACCACTAGAGCACATTGATTTATTAATCATCATCTATTGGATGTAAAAAATTGGGTAATTCTGACAAATAGTCTTAAGTTAAAGAGGAAACCCACTACATTTTTCTATTAGTAGCAAGGGATCTTTTATATGCACTTTCCCACAGACAGGAAAGCACATACCCAGGCCTTTAATATACAACAAAACTTGTTGAATAATAAATTGAAAATGACAGATGACATGGTTAGCCACCCATTGACGAGGATTTACCAGCAAATCATTCAGATGAAGACTTACACTTATACATTCAACACTACATAAATGTTGACCATTAACCCTAATGTACAGAAAATTATGGCATTTTGCAAGATTAATAATAAATAAATTTGGTACTGTAACAATATTTACTTTTATAAAATATATTATTTTATAATTAATAAATATTTTGTGTTATTATGATATATAATTACATTTTTAAAAATTAGTCCATGAAGTTCAAAAACACTATCATTTGCTATCAGAATCAACAAAGCAACATAAATTAACTAGGATGAAAGTAATTTTGTAAAGATCAATTTTCTTTGCAAATGTAGATGACCCAAAGATAAACGGGGGAATGTATTTGTTAGCTTCCGCCAAATATTTTTGACTTGCATCCAAAACATGCCTTACCTTGAACTAAATTACAACTTGGTTCAATTCTGTTTTAATAATGTTGTGGTTAGTACCAATACAAACATGAAAATATAAAATTAAATATCCATTCCAGTAAGAAAAACAAAACATGCCATAGTAACTGTTCCACAGCTTGTTGGTAATGTATTGTATTACATTATATTGTATGGATATACTTGCTCAAATCCTGTAGCAATCCCTACAAGCCCATGTCACTCAATTTACCATGCACTCATGTAGAACATTGTACAATACAATACATGGAGCATACATCTGAACACTTTTACCTACATGTATTTCCATTACCACTGTAACAATACAGTGTTATAAAAGTTATTATTTACAATAACTATTGTATCTAAATAATTAAGGTTCAAACAATACAGTTAAATAAAAAAAGAATCGTCATTAAAAACTATTACATTGTGTATAAAACAGAACAGAAATGAAAATGCTCACTACTGGCATTATAGTTTTTGACAAATGTTTGAGAAAGTCACTAGCCCTCACAGAAGCTTTGATTAGTGTACTATGTAATATACACATGTAGTAGTATAGTTGATAGACCAGGACAGAGGGCTGGTGGCTTTTTCATCATTTTCACAAGTAATTGCTTGGATTAGAAGATTAGTTATCACCAACTCTAAATGGAAGGGATTGATTATTCACGAGTATAAATGTTTAGCTAATATAATGGATTTTGACTCTGAAGAAATAGGAAAACACTGTCAATATATTTATAATTATTTTTGGAAAGAAATATTAACGGCATGGGGAACATATCTTTAAAAATGCAAATCAAACTTAGTATTTGAAGAGATACTGTCAGAATATATCTGGAATAATAATGACATAAAAATAAATGGAAATTCAATATTCTATAGAGATTGATTTGAGGGAGGGATAAAATGTATTAATGATTTAGTTAACGATAGAGGTAAATTTTTAACTTATAATGAATTTAAACTAGTTTTTAATATCAATACTAATTTTTTAACTTATCAAGGTGTAATTAATGCGGTAAAACAATATTTTAAATTGTGTAAAGTTGACCTGAAAAATAAACTGCCGTTTCCTATATTGCCATATAATATTAGAAAGTTAAATATAACAGAGGAAGTAAACATTACTATAATACTTTACTAAATTCGTCATTCTCAAAATCGGCATACAATGTAAAATGGGAAAAACATTTTTAATTGTACTTTTTCAGATTCTGATTAGAAATAAAATAAATATAATTCCTTTATGCTGTACCGATAGTAGTGAATTGCGCTGGTTTCAGTTTAAAATAATTCATAATATACTTCCTGTTAATACCTTCTTATATAAAATTGGTTATATTTCTTGTCCGAAGTGTAATTTTTGTAATTTAGAACTTGGTACAATTACCCATTTATTTTGGGAATGCACTTTAGTCAACTCAATTTGGAATGATATTCAGAACTGGATTTATGTGAAAACGGGTAGCAATATTAAATTTAATAATGAAAATGTAATTTTTGGCTTTAAAACCAGAAATAATGATCCCATTAATGCCATTGTACTCATTACAAAACATGTAATATTTAAAGTCATTTTAATGCATATGTACCCAGTTTGAAATGGATCCAAAAAGAGTTGACCGAGTACTATTATGTTACAAAAGCAGTGGCTTTTTCCACGTGCAACTATGATAAATTCACCAAATTTTGGTCAATTTGTCACAATATATTTAAAACCTAGATCGTATTTCTTCTCTTCTTTTTTGATACTTATTATGTCCTTAGTCTCCTTTTGAATTTTTCATACATGTATGTCTGATTGTCAGTCACACATATTTGATCTTAGCTAAATATCTCCTTAGCTACTTCGGTTTTTTTCATGTGGATCTTTTTATCATATGTACTATATACATCTGTGTGTGGATATCATGTCAATAAAAAATGGGAATAATAAAAAAAGAAAAATTCACAAGTAAACAAACCATAAGCTAGGATGGAGAGGATTAATTCCTTTGTACACCTAAAACTAAACAAAATGTTAAAAATATTCCTTACAAAATCAACCTTTTTGATGTACAATGTTTGGGGAGTGGGAAGGATATCAAATAAAATGGTAGTTTTACACTTGTGATAACAGTGATAATTATAAATGGCCCCTTACAGCTTTACATTAAGACACCGGGTTTATTCTACTAGTCAAACATTAACACTTTAATAAAATACTTGTAATGAAAACCATTTTTATCAATACCATGCCTGGTCAAAAGAAAATGGTCATTTCCATCATTTGTTCATTCACTCAAAACACTCAACAAAATTTCAGTGTTTCCATCAACTCTCCTCAAATGCACAAGAAAGTTCATTTTTCTATTCACTCAAAATACTAGACATTTCTCCGTTTTCATCAGATCATTTTCTCAAAACTAATTAGAAATTCCATTATTTCCATCAGCAGTTTATTACACATCAGGAACCTGTTATTGTTTCCGTTAACTGTTAAGACTTAATGCTGGCCAGGAAACTGTCGGTTTTCATCAACTGGCTGGTTTCTCGCTACTAACGGAGGCATTTTCAGCATTGTCGTCATTTTCTTCATTTTCTCGTTTTGTCTGCTGTTGTCTCCACATGTCAGCATACACACCATCTTTTTCAATTAGTTCTTCATGACTGAAACAAAACATGTCAACATCAACACCTTTTTTTATTTCAATTCTTCATGACTGAAACAAAACATGTCAACATCAACACCTTTTTTTATTTCAATTCTTCATGACTGAAACAAAACATCAACATGTAAACATAAAATAGATTATGCATTTTGATGGGGGATGGGGGTTAGGATTATTACCAAAAATATATATCAAGAGCCCTTTTGATAAAATTATTATTAACACACTCATTCATCAAAAGTAAGTCTGAACCATAACACACATAACATGGATTGGGCCAACATAAGGCAGTGGGTTTTTACTTGCATAAGAAAAGACAAAAATCCGTCAAATTATTTACTTACGTGCCACGCTCCACAATTTCTCCTTCACTGAGAACGAGAATTTGATCTGAATTGATGACTGTTGATAATCTGTGTGCCACTACGATGGTCGTTTTGTTTTCAGACACTTTTGCCAGGGCATCCTGGATATTACGTTCAGTTTTCGTATCAAGTGCAGATGTTGCCTGTTTGTAATAAAATAAACATGTCAAGATAAGTTCTGGGCAGGTTTTAAGAAGTAGGTAGAAAAAAGGTAACTGAATGACCATCACCTCTGAATTTAGAAGAAAAATGGTGATGGAATGTTTCTGTGAAATCTCGATGATTACCAATACAAAAAAAATAGACATTAAAAAAAGCTACTAATGATTGACTAACAGCTTTATAAATAGTAGGATACAGCTTTAAATACTTTCCAACATCATTTCAAAATAACTTAAATAGAGAATACTGCATGAGTGAATGTTAAAATACCATTTATCTTCCAAGTTGTTTTAAAACATATCTAACAAGCAAAAGCGTATTTGGGCAAGTCCACGGTAACGGACTTACGAGTTGGAGAGATATTTCAGGCATTAAACTCAGCTAGTCCACATAAGAAAAATTATCATAATGATGTAACTATGTAATACACTAGTACTGCACTAGCGCTTGTCATGGGCAGAAGTGAGACTCCCTACTGCAAGGTGTAGTGCACGAGTACTTAATTAAAGTTTGGTAACGGAATTACGTAAAAACGGACACCATTTTTACGGGCACCGCAAAACATCTACAAACTCTGTGAAGTATGATGAAATAATTATTTATCTTCATGATGGAATGATCTCCTAATGACTTGTGATTAACAAAATAGAAATTATATTACAAATTATCTTTTCATAATTTTGTTGTACAACATTGAATGCCGGTAACGGAATTACAGTTTGGCAACGGAATTACCACTCTGAATTTACTTTTGAAAAACAATATTTATTTACTTTAAATTTGATTTGCAAATATGTTGCATAATTTTATAAGTTAAATAATAATTCAGTATACTTGTTTTAAGCATTCATACAATATTTCAAATGATAACTAGTTTCAATATCGTTAAATTGTATACGTACATGTATATGAGTGGAGATTTAAACTAGCACTAAACTGTGTACATATTACATAGTAAATGTTTAAAATGTTGACAGCAATTGAAAACAATTCTTGAACAGTGACATTGTTAATAACAAAGAGAATTACACCAGGTCAGAGGAACACAGGCCAATTAAAATTATATAAACTGACCGTCAAACATCTAGATTGTATTACGGTAAGTGAAAGATATGCCTAATAATAAAATTCCTCATCTATCCGAGGTTATGATAACATACATGACAACATTCAAAACACCAGTATTTTCTTTTTTGGCCAATCAAACACGCCATCTTTCCATTTTAAGAATTTTACTCAGATTAGATTTCCTTGTAAAGACAGCATTAACATATAAAACGGTTACTTTCTTTTTGTTCATTATATACATTTAAAAGCATAATGTTGGTAATTAGAATGATACTTTCCATTTTCTGGATATCCTGTCATTTAAATATAAATTATTAAATACATGTACAGTCAATAAATGCCTTTGGATAAAGTAAAATTAAAGCTTGCTTGTTATGTTACATTTCCACTTTCTGGACCCTATATATGTTTAAAGATCTATACAGAACTTGAAATTGTGGCCTGTAAAAAGTGAAAAGAAGGATATTTTTAAATCTTGCAAGTGAAATAAACATTCACCTGCTAAAATTAACTAAAAATTGCATCATGTTTCAAAAAACAGATGTACGTATTTAGCTGAGGCCGAGCTCATAATTCTATTACATTTTAATTTTATAATGCTCTAAACTACATATCAGAGGTCTTAAGTTTCCACACACTGTCCCAAACCCTACATTCACGTTGTGCTGTCTAATTTCCAGCAGGCCATTTTTGTTTCACAGCAGGCCATATTTCTTTTGGCCTGCTATTTAAAAAAATAATAATAGCAGGCCATATTTTGCTTCATATTTCGAGCCCTGATATAATTCTAGTAGGTTTCGATTATAACTTGAATTTTGTCATGGATTTGCAGAAGTTTATTCATCATAATGAAGCTTTTAAGTAGTACTGTTTGGTTAAAGTGTATCAGATTTCCTTAATTTCTATATTGTCAATGGATGACATTTATATTTGCTATGGGTGTTCCGCAAATGCATTTGGAGCCACTACTAGTACCATTACCATATGGATTTTTTTTTTTTAAATTGTATATCTTCCTATTGTTACATCACTTGATGTATTGGTGTATATGGATAAGAGTGTAGCATTTTAGTACTATGTAGGTTTATATTAAAGTGTTTCTTGACACTATATACCAAAGACGGTAACGGAATTACAAACCTATGGTAACGGAATTACATATGTTTACAGCTATATAATTTTACTAATAATGTATGAATTTGAAAGTAAATGTGTCTGATTATGTTCATTAACATATACTCAGAGAATATGAGTTGATTTCTTCATTAAATATATATGAATAATACAATCTAACTTTTTGTTTGTTTTCCGAAACGGAATTACAAACTGATTCTGTTTTCTAATTTCCCCTAAATCATTAAAGTGGATTATGAAGTGTAGTACTTTGTTAGTGGTAAAACAATAACACTAATAAAAAGAATATTACCTTCAATTACATGGCTGCTGTACATAAATTCATAGTGTGTATTACGGAAGTGTTATATTTTTAGTGTGACGGTATCCTCATAAAATAGCTAAAGTCTAACACATCCATTTATTTTACAATATTTTACTTATCAGATTTGGATTCTCCAGACAATTTTACATTAAAAACACTCTTAATATATCAGGAATAACATGATTTGATTTTTTCACTCCATGTCCACTTTAGCGTGGAATTGCCCATTTGATACATTTTCAAACAGCAAGTTATAATATAAAAATGGGAATATCTCACCTCGTCCAGCATCACAATGTCAGGAGCTTTAAGTATCGTCCTGGCAATGGCCACGCGCTGTTTTTCTCCACCACTCAGCTTCAAGCCTCTTTCTCCCACCAATGTTTCATATCCTGAAAACAAGTAACACATGGAAAAGAAAGAAATGTTTTATTTAACGACGCACTCAACACATTTTATTTATGGTTATATGGCGTCAGAGATATGGTTAAGGACCACACAGATTTTGAGAGGAAACCCGCTGTCGCCACTATATGGGCTACTCTTCCGATTAGCAGCAAGGGATCTTTTATTTGCGCTTCCCACAGGCAGGATAGCACAAACCATGGCCTTTGTTGAACCAGTTATGGATCACTGGTCGGTGCAAGTGGTTTACACCTACCCATTGAGCCTTGCGGAGCACTCACTCAGGGTTTAGAGTCGGTATCTGGATTAAAAATCCCATGCCTCGACTGGGATCCGAACCCAGTACCTACCAGCCTGTAGACCGATGGCCTACCACGACGCCACTGAGGCCGGTTAACACATGGAATGTGTTGTCTGTAATATTATCATAGAACAACGGGTATATGCAGGGATTTACCTCGTTTTTCTGAAATGGGGGTCCCTTGGACTCACCTCTTTCTTTTCTGGGGGTCCCAACCTGAAAACAAAGGGTCCCAAAACCACACAAATGACAAAGAGCTGCAGACAACAAATCACGTGTATACTATATGTTTCATTAAAGTAAATTTAGCAAGCTGTGTTGTTGTTTTTCCTTTCGGGAAATCAATGTCGGTATTCATTGTTTATTCTTTCAAAATCAACATTTCACTTTGATCTGTATAATTATTTGAACCATTTCCTGCAAGCTAAATGACACTCACAATACAATGCATTGTTTATGATTCGTGCTACTTGTTTGTTAATGCAAATCAGAACATTTAACCAATTTGCTTTATTCGCCCGGGAATTTCCGATTGTGTTCGGCCTGTTGACGAGAAGTTCCGAATGATCGCACATCCGCGATCTCTTTCTGGAAATTACCAACTTTACCCGATTAAGCGCAGCAAAGGATAAAGACGCAGTGTTCCCAGAGATTAAAACTTTTTGTTTTCGATATGGGGAATCCCCATTTGAATACGCAGTTTATAGGTAGAAAATAAATAGTGTGTTACACAGAATGATCGATCTTTGATAGTGGACAGGGTTACTGAAAATGTCAGATATTTTATTTGTCCCACGGGACGCAGTATCTCTATTTTTGCAGGTCCAGTTAAGTTTTAGTGCGTCCTATACGCAAGTTTTGTGCATCCGGTAAATCCCTGTATATGCATGCCTTAACAATACCAACATGTGGCTGATCTTTTGGAATTGTGTAATTTATGGATGTCTTCCATCGGTCATGACAGAAGAATTAAAAAAACTAAAATTAACAAATTATTATTATTATTTCATTGATGTAAGACCTGTGTAGTTTGTGAGGATCAACGTTAGACACCTAAACTTAAAAGTAAAGATAAATTCAAAATTTTATACTTTCGCTTCTGCTAAAATGTAACACACTTTTCGCCATTGGACACTGTCGAAATGAGGAAAAACAGAAATATTTTCAAAAGCATACAACATCCACATTATGATCTTGTGTTTCGGAATACATCAACTGGTTTGTAACAGCAAATACACAATGTACTGATAAATAAAAGTATTGATTGCTGTCTTGAATATTGTTAAGACATTTTTCCACTGGTGACCATATGCCAAGCCTAACTTAGCGCTCAGTAAAATACCGCTGCAACTATTTTGAAATGTGCTCTTGTTATGAAGGATTTTCAGTGTCCTCCTTTTGTTAAAAATGTACTTGCAAGCAAAGACACACAGACAGAGATCTATACAAAACACACACACAAAACACAACACAGATCTATACAAAACACACACACATCTAGAAAAACACATACAAATCTATATATAATATAATGTATACTAAGTAATAATTTCACAGTTTCAATCATGACATTTAATTACATGGTTCTGGAGCAATTTAAAAAAAAAAAAAAATCATCATTTAAACTATAAAAAGCCAAAAAGACCAATTCAGCTGCATTGTAAGAAAACTTTCTGTGTAAACCTTTTGGAAATGAGATGATTCTGTTGTGGATGTCTGCTGACCTGGCCGCCTCTTCAACATCTGCATCACTAGCCTGAACTTTCCCATATCGAATATTATATCTAGAAATAAACAGATGAGATCTAGTTAGAACTTTCCAATATCGAATATTATATCTACAAATAAACATGATATTTGGTTTAGAATTTTCCCATATCTAATAATTTTATCTAGAAATAAATAGATGGTATCTAGTTAGACATTCCCGTATTGAATAATTTATCTAGAAATAAACATATCTAGTTAGAATTTTCACATATTGAATATTATATTAATTAAGAAATAAACAGATGATATCTAGTTAAAACATTCACATAATGAATATTATATCTAGAAATAACGAGTACCAGTGAGGTACATGATACGTCCATCAGGAGTTTGATGGAAAACCATAGATATTAATAAATATGTTAGGGGTATGATTTAATTCTAATTTGGTGAAATGTTTGCAATGGGATGGATGAACAGTTTGTTTTGGACCAACCACCATCCCAAGTTGTTTCTACATGTGGTTTGATAGTCCTGTATGCATCTGTATGCAAGATATGATCTGAAAAAGGATTTATTGTTATGTGCAGTCGACCGTGAAAAATAGGTCACAGTGACATAGTAATAGTACGCGACACACCTCCATCCGAAGTTATTCCTACATGTGAGGTTTGATGGTCCTGTATTGAAGATATGGTCCGGACAAGAAAAAGTTAACAGATGGACGGACGGACGGATGGACAACACCATACCATAATAAGACCCATCATAGATGGGCGTATAAAAAGATGACATCTAGCTAGAACTTTTCCGTATTGAATGTGGTGTCTACTAATTGTACCATAACTTAAGAAAACCATCAACTATTACTAGGCCTAGATAATATTTAGCGAGAACTTCCCTTCATATTTTACATCTAGATATAAACAGTCAACAATTAGCTCTAACTTTCCTGTATAGAATATTTTTATCATGAAATAAACAAAGTATATCTAACTCTACCTTTTCTGTATAAAATGTATCTCCAACCATTAACAGTAAACTTAAAAAAATTCTCCAAACCGGTGTAAGATAGTAAACAGTTATTAAAAATTGGCTCAATACCATAACAACTACATTAAATTTTATATTTATTTTCGTGCTTATATAGAGGATTCATCACAAGTGGTTTTTAATATGGAAAATATCAACCAAGTTTACGTTAGGTCTATGTCTATTTGTTGAGGTTCTGCCGAGACAAATACCGATTAACTAGACAAGGTTGTTATTTTACATATTAAAATACACAAGTATCAAATTCTATTTATCCTATAACACTTTTAAAATAAGATTTTCATTCGATATTTAGTAAATTGCAGTACTAAAGTCGCCTCCATCAGTAATATGATGACATCATGATTAGCACAAATTAGTTTGAAGTCACACATTTGAACTAAATCTTATGAAAACATTACGCTCAGGTATACAGGTCTTGTTGGCTTGTAAACAAATGACCCATTGACAACAACACATTATTACCTAGATTTTGCAAATTTGCATATACCATTAAATTTGCATACCATTATTAACCAGGTTAATACATATAGAATACTAAACAAGCTTGCCTGTCAGATACCAACACTGTTCATTCATTTTATAAAAATGGTAAGACAGGCAAGCTCGTTTAGTATTTTGTTTATTACAAACCAACTGCAAACAATCGCAATGCAGAAGTAAGCAGATGTCGAGATCTACTACACGATACTTTTCTTCAAATTGGGTCAGCTAGTGATCTACATCACACTCACGTCACACCAATATTACACTAGTGACATATTGAGTGATTGTTATGACATGGCAATATCTTACACTGGTGTGTAATAAACTACATTATCACATGGGTTTATGACATGGATATCATGGGTAAGTTATAGGATAAATCCAGTTAACCTTCAAGCATGCTGTCCTGGGCACACACCTCAGCTATCTGGGCTGCCTATCTATGACAGTGGGTTAGTTGGTAGTGGTTAGTGAGAGAGAAGTTGGTGTAGTGGTCTTACACCTACCCATCGAGTCATTAAAATCACTCTGGGATCTGAATCCACTACCTACCAGCCTCAAGTTTGATGGTTTAACCACTATACCACTGAGGCCGGTTTGCAATCATATCTCACAAGTCGTGCTTGTGCGATGAGTGTGATATGATTGCAAACTTCACTCTTTGAGATCAAAATCATATTTGACAAAAACATGAAATTTTCTATTTAATATATAACTTTTGGCAATTTACCTTTATTTTTAAAATGCCAGCAGCAAAATTGTTCCGGCTTTCTTACAGTGAAGATAACACTTTCTACAGTGACGATAACACATTTTAGAGTGAAATAGTGAAATTTTCACTCTAAAATGTGTTATTGTCATGGACTGATAACACTTTTATTTCACTGATATTTTACGATATTTCACTAAATGTTATATAATAAAACTACATACTGGTATGTAATATCACTGTTAAATAGCACTGCATCTTGTATTGTAATCAAGGAGTCAGTAGTTAGGTATAACATACATGTAGCTCCATGACATACCTAATATCACTGTTGAATAGTACTGTATCTTGTATTGTAATCAAAGAGTCGGTAGTTAGGTATAACATACATGTAGCTCCATGACATACCTAATATCACTGTTGAATAGCACTGCATCTTGTATTGTAATCAAAGAGTCGGTAGTTAGGTATAACATACATGTAGCTCCATGACATACCTAATATCACTGTTGAATAGCACTGCATCTTGTATTGTAATCAAAGAGTCGGTAGTTCGGTATAACATACATGTAGCTCCATGACATACCTAATATCACTGTTGAATAGCACTGCATCTTGTATTGTAATCAAAGAGTCGGTAGTTCGGTATAACATACATGTAGCTCCATGACATACCTAATATCACTGTTGAATAGCACTGTATCTTGTATTGTAATCAAAGAGTCAGTAGTTAGGTATAACATACATGTAGCTCCATGACATACCTAATATCACTGTTGAATAGCACTGTATCTTGTATTGTAATCAAAGAGTCAGTAGTTAGGTATAACATACATGTAGCTCCATGACATACCTAATATCACTGTTGAATAGCACTGTATCTTGTATTGTAATCAAAGAGTTAGTAGTTATTGTCTGAACCAAATTGTTAACAACTACGAAAAATTACTCTCCTACCTTTAATTGCCGTTAGATTTCCTCCAAAGTTTGTCCAGACACAAATCTTGAAAAAACCATTACAATGACACAGATTCCACATACCAGATGATAACCATGTCACATATATCGACTTCGCTGAGAGCGCATAGGGAAAAAAGCATGTAATTTTGTATCAGCTGCCATTTTGACTTTTTATGGAATATTCTTCAAGAGGGGTGAAAGGATAGGACTTAATCTAACAATGTCATAACATGTTATGATATAAAAGCAAACGTAATGACGTCATATTATTATTTTTTAAATTATTATTATTATTATTATTTTAATGATACCACTAGAGATCATCGATTTCATAGTAATTGTGTCACATACTTTGGAGGCTTTCACCCCTCTTGAAGAGTATTCCATAAACAAGCAACATGGCAGACGGCAGAAAACTGCATGTATTTTTCCCTATGCAATCTCAGCAAAGACAATATCGGCGACATCGTTGCAGTCTCGTGTGTGGAATCTGTATATTTGTAGTGTTTTTTTTGCGATTTTTGTCTGGACAAACTTTGGAGGAAATCTAACGGCAATTAAAGGTAGGAGAGTAATTTTTTGTAGTTGTTAACAATTTGGTTCGGACAATAGGTATAACATACATGTAGCTCCATGACATACCTAATATCACTGTTGAATAGCACTGTATCTTGAGGCACAACACCAATGTGTTCTCGTAGTGACTGCTGTGTAACCTATGGATATAGGAAAAGGGTAAATATAGAAAATAAAAATGGCCAATGATGGGGTTTAAGGAAGACAAAAAGTATGTAAGCCATTTTGACCTTTTTTTTTTTTTTTGTCTACACAGTTAAGTTATAGGTGAATTTACACAATCTATAAATCAGATATTGAACAGCTGCTTGTGTATTATATTACATTTAATTGTTTTTTTAATTATATGATCAATAGTGTATTGTACTGAACTCCACTGAAAATGTACCATCAGATATGAAGTTGTAAAACAGACACAAGAAGAAAAGTAATACATTAAACTGATTTTGTATAACTGGATTTATTCTGGTAGGCAATAAATAACTTAAAATTGTATACAAGTGTCAGGTTTATTATTGTTATATAGCAACCTCACACATGCGATAGCAATAACAACTGAAAATTGAATGGTGCTTTTTCAATGGTCCCATTGGAGTACAGTATATATATCTTTAAAATAATATATATAATATAAAAAAAATATAGGTGATCAATTATATATTACATCTTCAAAATAATAAATAACATTTATTAACTGTTTTTTCACAAATATACTAATTGTTTATTAAAGTTAATCTTTAAGCTGCTAAACATGGTGGAAATCTGATGAATATCCTCATTGGATACAAGGTACAAATCAAATAGATAGATAGATAGATAGATAGTAGAGATATGTAGAGATATATATCTATATCTCGAGTTAGGAAATAAAATCAATCCACATTTAATACAAAATCAATCTAATTTTTTTCTTTGCATTTTGTTTTAAATACAAAAAGGTCTGTCTTCTCTAAGTTTCACTTTGAAAGTCAAAATGAAGAGTACTAACAAGTGAAATGTCTTGTCCATCTACTTTAATAACTCCAGATGTGACGTCGTAGAACCGGAAGAGAAGACGAACAATGGTGCTTTTCCCACTGCCAGTGTGGCCCACCTGAAAACAGCAATACAGCTTGTTAAGAGTCATTACAATTCCTAACAAATATAAAATTCACACAAACATCACCATCCCTCAACAATCCATTTTTTCCCCCATATTATTATACGTGTATGTCTTTTTGCATAATTTTGCACTGGCATACCATGTCTGGTCAGTGAGGTGATAAAATGGAAGGAGATTGGAATGTTTTCTCTTTTATTGACTACTTAATCTGACTTCTAACCTATGGCACTGTCCCCTTATTACATTAGTCAGGTACACTTGTAAGAAAGTAAGACCTGGTCCCCTCAAAATAGTCAACAGCAATGTATCTCAACTTACAAATGTAGCTATTTTCACAAATAATAAAACAAAGTATCTTTAAAACAAAAATTTTAATAAATCTGTTTAAAATAATTCTGCTACACCTCCAAATAAATTTTATAACATTTGCTTTTTTATCGACTTCAAGATTTGAAATTTGTTATAAATTATGAATTAAATATTTTCCCAACTGAAATGGCATGAAAAGTATTAAAATAGTCTGCCACCACTTTTGCACTGATCGATCATCGTCGATTGAACATTTCAGGTGAGTAAGAAACATTTCATTGCCATTTTGCTTCTAAATTCAAAAGGTGAAGGTCGCTCAGTAAGCTTGTTTTCTTACCAGTTTACAAGTTGAAAATAAGAGCTCCTGAGCATTTCATATATTTTCAACTTGGAAGTTATCGAAATGGTAATTATGAGAACAATCAAACTTGACAAAAGAGCAGTTTGATATCCTCAAATGCAAGTGCCTATAAACAAAATGGTATATGCACATTAAAAAAATACAAACATTTTTAAAAACTTGCTTCAAGAAGAAGAGGGTTTTAATTACCCCCATCCTACCCCCCTCCGCAAACACACACACGCCTCTAGAAATAGACTGTACAAGTTGAAATGGTGGGTACTCGCTTACATGTTCAACTTTCACTCAAATATGTTTTCAACTTCATGCAGGATAAAGTTGAAAATACTTACCAAAGCAAATGTCTGACCAGATGGAACAACAAAAGTTATGTTTTTCAAAATGGGACGGCTGAAAAAACATAAAAACATACAAAAGATAAATTATATAGACATAAAATAGAAGAAGATACATTAAAACTAACAGTAGTATGTATTACCGGCACTGAGGTGAGGTCAAGTAGTTATATATTCAAACAACGAACTAATGATTTGTATGTTCTTACATGCACTAGTTTTACGTGCATCTAAGTATAAGTACATACTCAGTGAACTAGTCATTTATATAATATGCTCACATGCACATTAGCATTTTCCCCAGAAATATCGCAAACTAAAACACTTTGGGGACATTTTCACCTACTTTCAAGACATATTTTTTTCATTATTAAAACAAAAATTGTACTGATTAATAATACAAATATACATTACAATTAAGTCCCATATGAAAGATATTTAAAGTGGGGGATGGGGGGGGGGGGGGGGGCATTTAGAGGGTTTATAGGGGTATGTTCCCCTAAAATATTTTTTCATCTTTGAATCGGTGCATATACGATTTCCTAGTATATTTGTAAAATACAGTCAATTCTATTAGGTGTTTGGGTTTGTTTATTGGATTTTGCTTCCCCCTTTTGATGTTTGTGGAATACAAATTTCTGTAAGAGCAAGTCATATAGGTGATTGGTGTATCGATAATCATCATTCTACTAACACTGTAAAAGGCTCTGTTATGTATTTCTTTGTAACCAGGGTGACTTCTCATGGACAACTTGTCACCAGCTACATCATTGTGTAATGTCAACACAAAGGTTTTTTGAGTGTTGAACAGGAAGACACATATATAAAGACAGAATATTCAAGGGGAAGACACTTGTATGCAGATATAGATATAGATATATAGATCAATAAAGACTTAAGAGTTAAGGGGGATGGGATCTAGCTCAGTTTGTATATCAATGGACTTGGTATGTGCTGTCCTGTCTGTGGGAAACTGCATATAAAGATTTGCTACTAATGGAAAAATGCAGCAGGTTTCCTCTGAAGACAATGTGCCAAAATGTTTGACATTCAATAGCCAATGACTAATTAATCAATGTGCTCTAGTGGTGTCATTAAACAAAACAAATTTTAACTGATAAAGGAAGACTGTGTATTGAAGAGGAAAACACTGATATATGAAGATACAGGACACTGAGAGGTGTAGATGAAGAACTGATCTATAATGGGGAAGACAATGGTTATGAACTGAGCACCATGTCAATTAAGGAACTTAAAGGTAATATATCTTACCTAGGCTCGTAATGGAAACACACATTTTTGAACACTATTTCTCCATGTTTTATCACAATATTGTTGGCATCTGGTATATCTTTGACCTACAACACAATAACTTCAAGTCATATTAAATTTCAAAAAAATGTGTAAGTTTCTTTGTCTTTCTAACAACATGTATATATATTACACATGAACACACACACACACTTACACACACACACATTACATACACACATTACACACACACATATTAGACACACACATTACATACACTACACACACACACACACAAATTACACACACATACACACACACATTACACATTACACACACACGTCACAAAAAATGTTCTGCAGAATTAAATGTCTTGCCTATCATAAAGTTATTTGGTGTCACTCATAAGTATATCTCAATTCATGTTAAAAAACACTTCAAAATTCTTTAATTCAATTTCTCAAATATTACACGACTTGTTTAAATTTAAGTTTACATTTTGTAACACACACTGAGATAAACATTCATCATAGTTGTAAATAAAAGGCAAGTTTGTGAGAAATAGAACTAAATGTGAAAACTTAACATTGAGCTAAACACTACTAAGAGTTATATTAGGAGTTATAATTTGTGAGAAATGGACTAAAACGTGAAAACGTAACATTTAAGTTAAATGCAAAAGTGAACACCATCAGAAAAGTAATACCTATATGTCACCTTCATCAAGGTAAGAAAATAACCACAAACAACTTCAGCAATACTGAGATATTCATTACGTCGCTGGCGAATACTTCTTCATGTGAAATGCCGAGTTAGGGTTTACATTGTATTTAAACAAGAATTTTGTGGAATTAAATGTCTAACATACCATAAACAGTTTTGGTGTTCTGTAATGAACGTCCAATGGTGCAACTATAAACCAAGAAACACTGACCTAGGACTTATAGTTTTTGAGAAACTGATCTAAACTCAAAACTTTAACATAGACCAAGTTTCATTGACTTACGACTTACAGCGCTAAATTTTTACGATCGTCCGGTCTGTGACAACCTAATATTCAGTCGGGCAACTTAATTCTGTGATACTAGTTGCCCGTCGGACGACAGACTTTTTGTTACACCAAAAGGCGAGTGGTGTCGCATAATAATGTGCAGTTTCCTTGCCCACAATCACTTTTAAACTGTTGTTATCTAAAGTCGAGGGGATGATTTTCCGTGATCACGGAAAAACGGACGGAATCGCGGAATTTAGTACCGTAACTGAAATAGAATTTGCGATTTAAAAAAAAAAAACCTTCAAAAGTTGTATTTCTGGTTCAAGCACCATTATAAATCTTTTTTGGTAGTTTTAAGATTCAATATTAATAATATATGCATAGTTTTTTTGTATGCCAACTTTCATGGAGCACACTGTATGCCTCAACACTTCCAGAACCGTTCATTCTCGGAAGTTACGCTTAATTGCCATAAGCTTGCAACAAAGCATGAGACTGTTTACCCGTGTCACTTTACACAGTGAAATTTAACTTGAAATATAAAAATAAACATGTAGCCTACTAATACAATTTCAGAATGTTGATTATATAATAAGATTTCTAGTATGTTCAATTTCGATATTTTTTAATAATACTTACTACGATTCATAAGCATAACCGATTTACATGACGCTTTCGTTGGAAAACGTAATTTCGTAAAACTTCGGGCATATTCTTTATATGGAATATATGGAATATATGGAATATATGTATGGAAGCAATTCACATTTATAGTCCGTCCCACGGGGAACGCCTTTTTTCATGCTATGGAATTTATTACAAGTTATTTATTTCTAAACCGATTGTTTTCTAAATTGCACACAAAAATAGCATTTTACTTTTTTTCTTACCGGTTTATTCTAGTAGCACATGTAGCATATGCTACGGGTCCCGCGCTTCAGGGGGTCCCGCGGTGAGGCATGTGTACATTTATTTTCCCCAGGTCATTTTTCCCCTCTCCTTGATGGGGTTGCAAAATATATATCTTGTCAATGGTGTGTTTTGTTTACGAAACTTACCCATAATCCATTTGATGAAATGAAACTGAAAGCCACACAATCAACAATTATTTATTGTTTGAATTTAAGGGAGAATGGATCTCTTTATTATTAAATACAAACAATAATTAACAGTAATTAAGTTTGTGACTTTGTTTTAACTACGCCTTAGTTAAAGGTGCGGTTCATGTACGGATGAAGGTCGGAACTTTGTCTAAAACCAAGTGGTGCGGTTTATACACCAGTGTGTGTAATAGGCTAGAAAATATGGTACATCACTTTTGTTTTGTCTTTATTAGTGGCAAGTAAACATTACTCAACTCTTTTTTTTTTAAAGTTTGTGTCAACAAAAAAGTTTACAGGTATTTAAAAAATAGCAACAGCCAACAAACTCAGAGCTGGAACAATAAAACATAAATGGGTATAGTTTATCATAATAAAACATGACACTAATTGAACACATAAAAACGAAAAAAAACCCCGGAATTTGCAAAAATCTGAAACGAAAAATCATCCCCTCTACTAAAACGTCAGTCAATCAGTCGAAATCACGTGGGTTTGTTTGCCACTCGGAACTCCTCGGCTGATTCTGTGAGACATCGGGGAAAATCATAATCGGCTGAAGTATTCCGAATAGTAAACATTCCAGTGCATTCCTCAACCCTGACACTGCCAAATATTTCTGGGGACAATAAAAATTAAAAAAAAAAAAAAAAAAAAAAAAAACCCCCAAAAAAACCCATTCCAGTGCATTCGACTGGAACATAGAGTACATTCGATTGGAAAATAGCTGATGTGTCGCCAAATCACAAAAATCGTAAGCAATTAGGCCCTATGTGTACAAGTGTATAACTACAAACATTTAAAAACATTATTAAAAAGTAATGTATTTTATTGTCAGACAGTACATATTACATTTTACATCGACAACATATTAATTCCAAGTTTCATTGACCTAGGACTTAAATCTGTGAAAAACTGATCTAAACTCAAAACTTTAACATAAACCAAGTTTTAATGACCTAGGACTTATAGTTTTTGAGAAACTGATCTAAACTCAAAACTTTAACATAAACCAAGTTTTAACACAAAAGTTGGTAATGCAACTGTGGCCATTGGAGAAGTGATACCTATATCTTGCCTTTTTACTTTGTAAAGACAAGATAATTAGATCAAGCATTATCTTAATTTGAGCGATGTAAGTGTTAAGTAACTGAATAGTACGTCACCTCCTGGTCCTCCTGTAACAGGTCAAACATGTTCTCCATATCAATGAAAGCCTGCTGTATCATCCTGAAAAAACCCACATCATGTGTTACTTGATTTTAAAGATTTGCTGAGGGTCATTAAAATAACCATTTGAATTACACTGAAATACAGCAGCAATACATCACCAAAATAACCGTATATACAATTGAACATTGAAATAATCAAGCAATAATAACTCATTAATGGGACAAAAAACATCCTGCATTCAGGTAGTATTTACTGAACCCTTAAATTCAGATGTCAGCCTGAGATGACTGATGCTCTCTTCTGTAAATTTGCTGCACGTTATTGATGTTTAATAGGCACCAGATTTGGTGATAATGATGATCATATACTGCAGTATGAAGTGCATGTTGTGTCGAAAGGCATGGGGTCAGGCATTATTATTTTACAATGTGCGGAGATGGTTATCAGCCATCATGTGAGGAACGACTAGATTTCTACGAATTTCATCCGTGTACATCTGGCAGTAACTCGACCTTTCAAGAAAAGTAGATATATTCTACTATGAACATTGATCACTCTCAACACTACAATGATGCTGCTACACTCATTATGTAATATGTTTCCATCTGCGTGTAAGTTCCAAATAGCCTAAATCACACTGTTCACCTGTAAGAGAATGAGGTCACCTAAACCACCCTGTTTGTGTATAATAGGGTCAAGTCACCTAAACCACTCTGTGTATAATAGGGTCAAGTCACCTAAACCACCCTGTTTACATGTAATAGAATCAAGCCATTTAAACCACTTTGATTACCTGTAGTAGGTTCCGAGCCAGTTGAGTGGGGCATACAACTGAGCAATGTATGTTCCAAAGAGAACGTAATCTCCCACCGTCAGATGCAGGTTGTTTAACCCATAGACCACAGCGTACGCACAGAGTAACGATCCAGACATGTAACCAATCGTAACAACAATGTTTTGTGCCGTGTTCAACAGATTCAGACTGGCTGTTGACTTCCATTCCATTTGCTAAAACAAAAAAAATAACATTGATATTAATCACCAGGGTACTGAATTTCAAAGAACAAATGCTTCATATTTAGATACAATATTGTAATAATAAATCTAATTTGTATATGTTCATAACCCTGTCAAATGCATTTGAAATTTCATTCCGGATTTGTTAATACAAGCTGGTTGCACCATCCCACAGAGGAGCACTGGTAAATAATCCAATACGCCCACCAACAGGGATTGATCCTCGATCAAACAAGCCCATCACCAACTGGGGACATCATTAGGTAACCCAATAATACGACTGAGTGGCAAGAATGTTTGTCATTGTGCAGGTGTGTATGTTATCGACTATCATGGATGGATAAAGCGTAATTAAAGAATATGTTCATTTGTGATTTTAAAATGATTCAATGTTTAATACATTCCATACACAACATATTCACAGGTGAAATTCATTGTTTAAATTAAGATATAACTCTACTTCACACATATACATCTGGTAAAATGCTGAATTAACAACCTCCGATTTTAGAAACGATCTAGTCTGATTAATTTTAACAAATGAATTGAAATTAACTACATCATTGGAAAGTATATTAAATTCATCAAGCCAATGAAGTATTAAAACAGCACTTGTCTTCGTTTACAAATATCAATTTATTAAATTTGTCATCTTGGCTGTATGTCTTTGTATTTGAAAAATGTAGGGAGAGGCCTTAATATAGGCTCATGCCTGTTGGCTGATCCCAAAACCGCATATTTAATGGTTAATAAATATTGTTTAAACCAAGTATTAAAAGTACCATAATCTCTTTATATCTACAGTAATTTCATGTAAATAGCTCACAATAATTAACCAAGAATTTCCTAATAATCTCTTTATACCTCTTTAAGATGACCAACCTGGAATTTTTTAATCGCATCATCATATCTTGCGGTTTCAAAATCAGAAGCTCCATAATACTTCACCTAAAAGAAACAAAACAGACATAAATGTAGAGTAGGTTTAAATGAAGAACATGTCTTTAATAGCAACCAATTGCAACTGTGAGTGATATGACTAACAACAGTTACTAGCAACAATTACACTCAACTAAAAACGAATCTGAGAAATGCTGACAAATTAAAACAAATTATATGTAGCTTGTTGATATTGTTTAAAATGACAAAAATTGGCATAAAGATAATTGTTTTAGATTGATGAACTGTTTTTAATCATCTGGTTGAGGTCCCGGGCTGCTTTTGTTTAATGTCTAGGGAAGGAAAAAGATCCACACACACAATTTAATTTTAAACAGAAAGAAAATATTTTACAAATTTAATTAAAAAAGATAGCCTTCTGGAGACCTCCATGAATATTCACTAGTATTTCTGCTTTTGAATTCAATGGGGTTCTTTTTATTTCCTTTTCTTTTAACACTGACCATGTGTTTTGTACCAGTGTAAGAATAACTGCATAATGCAAAATATACTGTGTGGCAGTCCCCTACAGGTGAAGTTACTATATATTGTCTTATGGAGTGGCAGTCCCCTACGGGTGAAGTTACTATGTATTGTCCTATGGAGTGGCAGTCCCCTACGGGTGAAGTTACTATGTATTGTCCTATGGAGTGGCAGTCCCCTACGGGTGAAGTTACTATGTATTGTCCTATGGAGTGGCAGTCCCCTACGGGTGAAGTTACTATGTATTGTCCTATGGAGTGAGTCAGTCCCTATGGAGTGGCAGTCCCCTACGGGTGAAGTTACTATGTATGGAGTGACAGTCCCCTACGGGTGAAGTTACTATGTATTGTCCTATGGAGTGGCAGTCCCCTACGGGTGAAGTTACTATGCACTGTCTTATGGAGTGGCAGTCCCCTACGGGTGAAGTTACTATGCACTGTCCTATGGAGTGGCAGTCCCCTACGGGTGAAGTTACTATGTATTGTCCTATGGAGTGGCAGTCCCCTACAGGTGAAGTTACTATGCACTGTCCTATGGAGTGGCAGTCCCCTACAGGTGAAGTTACTATGCACTGTCCTATGGAGTGGCATGGAGTCCCCTACAGGAGAAGTTACTATGCACTGTTATGGAGTGGCAGTCCCCTACAGGTGAAGTTACTATGCACTGTGCTATGGCAGTCCCCTACAGGTGAAGTTACTATGCACTGTGCTATGGAGTGGCAGTCCCCTACAGGAGAAGTTACTATGCACTGTGCTATGGAGTGGCAGTCCCCTACAGGTGAAGTTACTATGCACTGTGCTATGGAGTGGCAGTCCCCTACAGGAGAAGTTACTATGCACTGTGCTATGGAGTGGCAGTCCCCTACAGGAGAAGTTACTATGCACTGTGGTGGCAGTCCCCTACAGGAGAAGTTACTATGCACTATGGAGTGGCAGTCCCTACAGGAGAAGTTACTATGCACTGTGCTATGGAGTGGCAGTCCCCTACAGGAGAAGTTACTATGCACTGTGCTATGGAGTGGCAGTCCCCTACAGGTGAAGTTACTATGCACTGTGCTATGGAGTGGCAGTCCCCTACAGGTGAAGTTACTATGCACTGTGCCCCACTACAGGTGAAGTTACTATGCATGTGTGGAGTATGGAGTTACTATGCAGTGTGCTATGGAGTGGCCTACAGGTGAAGTTACTATGCATTAGTGTCCTATGGAGTGGCAGTCCCCTACAGGTGAAGTTACTATGCATTGTGCTATGGAGTGGCAGTCCCCTACAGGTGAAGTTACTATGCATTGTGCTATGGAGTGGCAGTCCCCTACAGGTGAAGTTACTATGCATTGTGCTATGGAGTGGCAGTCCCCTACAGGTGAAGTTACTATGCATTGTGCTATGGAGTGGCAGTCCCCTACAGGTGAAGTTACTATGCATTGTGCTATGGAGTGGCAGTCCCTACAGGTACAGGTGCTATGGAAGTCCACTACTATGCATTGTGCTATGGGAGTGGCAGTCCCTATGCTACAGGTGAAGTTACTATGCATTGTGCTATGGAGTGGCAGTCCACTACAGGTGAAGTTACTATGCATTGTGCTATGGAGTGGCAGTCCACTACAGGTGAAGTTACTATGCATTGTGCTATGGAGTGGCAGTCCTCTACAGGTGAAGTTACTATGCATTGTGCTATGGAGTGGCAGTCCACTACAGGTGAAGTTACTATGCATTGTGCTATGGAGTGGCAGTCCACTACAGGTGAAGTTACTATGCATTGTGCTAGTGGCAGTCCACTACAGGTGAAGTTACTATGCATTGTGCTATGGAGTGGCAGTCCACTACAGGTGAAGTTACTATGCATTGTGCTATGGAGTGGCAGTCCTCTACAGGTGAAGTTACTATGCATTGTGCTATGGAGTGGCAGTCCTCTACAGGTGAAGTTACTATGTATTGTGCTATGGAGTGGCAGTCCCCTACAGGTGAAGTTACTATGTATTGTCCTATGGAGTGGCAGTCCACTACAGGTGAAGTTACTATGCATTGTGCTATGGAGTTACTATGTATTGTCCTATGGAGTGGCAGTCCCCTACAGGTGAAGTTACAATGTATTGTCCTATGGAGTGGCAGCCACCTACAGGTGAAGTTACTATGTAGTGTCCATGGAGTGGCAGTCCCCTGTAGGTGAAGTTACTATGTATTGTCCTATGGAGTGGCAGTCCCCTACAGGTGAAGTTACAATGTATTGTCCTATGGAGTGGCAATCCCCTACAGGTGAAGTTACTATGTAGTGTCCTATGAAGTGGCAGTCGTCCTGTTGGAAAACACCTGACACTGACTCATGGCAGCAGTCATGATATTGAAAAATTACCTTTTGACTAGCTTGAGCAAAGATATGATTTTGAAAAATGTTGTGAGATTTTTTATTCAGATTTGCATTGTACTGAAAACATCAAACACACATATCAAGCTGTATTACTATTGTCCGTCCCATCCTTTTTGCAAATAATTTCAGTCTGGTCTGACGTAAGAAGAAAAGTACAAGTGTTTTGGAAATAACTGATATATATGATTTTTGTGTGCAATTTAGAAAACAATTGGCTCAGAAATAAATAACTTGTAGTAAATTTCACAGCATGAAAAAAAGGCGATCAAATGAACAAAGTAAGAAACAAGTAAGACTTACAGTCTCGAAGTTAAGGAGTGAATCCACGGCCTTCCCATTCGCTTCATTGTCGAGTCGGTTCGTCTCGCGGCGAAACTTCGTACGCCATTCGGTCACCACTATAGTTACAGCTGGGAAAGTGCAAAAAGTTTTATTTTGTTTAATTTGTAGATAATGAAAACACTTCCACAACACAATACAGCTTGTATCCTTTCAGCTTTGTTAGAGGAAACACTAGTCTTTTTTTTAATATATATATATATATATATGTGTCCCAATATTTATTGAATTGAAAAAAGTAATACTGTACATTAAAATAGTGATACAAGAAAATAGCAATACTGCAGTGAGCTTGCTTAACTAAAGCTCATGCTTAACTAAAGTTCAGAATCATCTAGCCAAGTTTATAAATGTGCTATCTGTAGTTCATTCCATGGATTGAAATAGTTACACCTCCACATCAACAAAATTAAACAGTACATACATAATAACCCACAAAATATATTCATTCATTTATCCCCAAACATGCTTGACAAAAACAGGTATACCACAAACTGTACAACAAAAAACATTACATCACAAAATGATAATTAATTCATGATTTAAAGAAACACAACAAGAGTACCAGTGACGTACATGATACGCCCGTCAGGAGTTTGATGGAAAACCATATGATGTTCAGAATACAGACAAATTTATTTGATTTATTTGTATCACAGAGACCTAGTTATGCAAGATATGGTCAGGACAAGGATTTACTGTTATGTGCAGTAGACCGTGAAAAATAGGTCACAGTGACGTAGTAATGGTAATAGTATGCAACACACCATCATCCCATGTTATTCCTACATGTGAGGTTTGTTGATCCTGTATGCATCTGTATGTAAGATATGGTCTGGACAAGAAAAAGTTAAAAGACAGATGGACGGCGGACAGACTATGCCATACCATAATACGACCCATCATAGACAGGCATATAAAAATGGTATCTGCTTTAATTAACTTTCACTTACTTAAGTAGAGCGCCATGCAGGCAAAGACGACAAGGCCAAAGATGTAGTCAAACTCTGTGATGAAGTAGATGACAGCTATGAGAATATCCACAATGGTGGGAAGGATCTGGAACACCACGTAACTGAAAGAAAAACAAAATATTTGACACACTGTATAAGTGGAAAAAATATTTTAAAACACCACTTAACTGAAACAAAAATATTTAAAACACTACATAACTAACTGCAACTAAAACAAAATATCACATCACTGGATAAGTAGTTTTAAACACTACATATCTGGGAGGGAAATCTGAAATAATACATAACTGAAACAAAACAAAACATCTGATTTTAAAAATATATTAACAGAATCTGTCATCGTTGTGAGGTATATATAAGGCAATTCCAACACAAGGGACAAAATGTTTTTTGTGAGGTCCGAGGTTTACTGAGGCCCTTAAAAAACCCATTTTGTCCCGAGTTATCTTTTTATTGCCCATTTAATTTCAGTAACAAAACATTAATTTTGTAAGCAATGGTTTGTTTATTGTAAAACGATGCGTCAACATTTTACCTACAAACTCATTTAAACATACGCAGGGAAAATATAGTCCACTTCATGCAACGACATAAAAATATAACAACTTACCAATAAATATAAAGTTGCAAATATTAATTTGTTTAAAGGAGACCGGACACCAAAAGACATGTAGTGTGTAATGGATTAAGTTAGTGTCAAAGACCGCATTACTCTAACTCCCGGCTCGCTGCGAGGCACCGGTCAGCTGCATCCCAAGAAACGGCCAACATCATGGTTTTGATTTCCAAAAACACGAAAGTTGTTTTAAAACATGGACGCATTATTGTCGTCGAACAGGCTTTACATCAACTAAATACAGCAGGTTATGGTACATTTACAATGTGAAAATTAAAACAAGTATGTACTTAACATATACATTAAATAAAGGTATTGCAATTTGTTCACATACGAATATTTAAACTTCACATTTATTTACCTATAATTACCAAATTAATTTTCACCGACAGCCCATAACGACTCCATACTAACGTCTCTTTATCTAGTTGGTTTGTTAACCTTATAACAAAACACCTTCAAAACGTGAATTATTACGTTAGTTAACAATGTTTATAGTCAGTTCAGTATGTTGTCATTAAAATTAAAATGCTAACACTTTGGCAGGAACAACATATGTACTGTGGCCAGAAGGAATGATGTTTAATTAGTTTTAAAGCTAATGTCGATTATTAAAGCATAATAAAATTGTAACTTTACAATGCTTTCTGTATATCATATTAAAAATACTCTACACCAAATAATTATTTTAATACCCTGGGTTTCTGCCAGAGGGTGCGGAGGGTACACTTACATGTATGTACTAAAAAATCTCAGAAATTAATGTATATATATATATATGTTTTAGTTTTTCGATAGATTATAGTAACATAATTGCTGTTTAAAATTTTATAAAAGTGCATGAAATAAAATGTTCAATAAAAAAAACATTTCAAACCTATAACCACCGAATATACTCCTTTGAATATATTTAGTTTTTACAGGCCCGTAGGAACGACTTGGGGGGGGGGGGGGGGGGGGGGGGGGGGGGGGGGGGGAGCACTGGGGTATAAACTCTACATCAGATTTTGGTTACAGTGGCAAAAATTAATGTGATAAAGAAAAGCTCACAAGTGGGGGGCACGCTTAACTTAGTCAATATGGGGAGCGCGGTAGTTGCGTGTTGTGGTTTATGATGGCAAACAATTCATTACGCCGTATATATGGTTTGGTGTCCGGTCTCCTTTAAATATTTTTAAAACAATGATATAACGTGAAATGGCAAACAGAATTCTGCATGAGATATGATGTCAGTCGTTGTAAAGCATTAGTTATAAAGTCGCATCATATGTAGAAATTGTCTAGCACTCAAGTCAGACAGATTTATCTAGCTCTAGGGCCAGATAGATTTTTCTAGCACCCTGCAAAAGCTGGATAACCCTGTCGAGTGGGCAAGAAAATAATATACATCTCACCACATAACTGAAACAAAAAACATAAACTATCTGTATAAGTACATAACTTGAAAAAAAACAATCATCTGTATTTAAGATATGGTCCGGACAAGAAAAAGTTAACAGACGGACGGACGGACGAACAACGCCATACCATAATAAGACTCATCATAGATGGGCGTATAAAAAGATAATATAAAAAAATTCTGTTTTTGAGGGAAATCTGGTTTACAGAGGATCTGGTTTTAATGGGATTCACTGTATCTGAAACACCAATTAGATGTAGATAAAACCAAAAATGTTTTTAAAATGATAGTGGTTGGTCTTCCACAGCTATATTTAACTAACATACTTCAGTAAGTTGTTGATGCTGTTCGTTCCTCGGTCGACAACTCTCAAAACCTCCCCTGTCTTTCTACCCAAGTGCCAGCGCAGAGACAAACTGCAAGAAAAACAATAGTTAATCACAAAATTTACCAACTTTGGTGCATTATATTTTCAAGTATTTTCAGACTGAGAGTACTGTAAGATCACAATTCACAGATTTTGGTAAAACTCACTCCATGTGTTAATTCTAATTAATTTGTTAAAACAAAAAACATATTCCTGTACACTATCAGGTGACATTTATATTGTTTCACAGTGGTGTATTGATCACAATTGGTTTTTCAAATATCCAATATCCAAAACAAATTTTTAAAAAGGCCCACTTAGTTGAAAATGATAATTTCCTCCCACATGATGCCAAGTTATCCTAGATGAAACTGACAAGAAATTCTATCTTATCAATTGAGAACCGTACGAGTGTAGATGACGAAGAAGTTTCACTTGGATATGGCGAGTTGTATACTGCTGGACCTTGATCCACAGGAAGCTACGAACATTGTTGAGGAAACCAGTCGTCCCTGGAATAAAATAAATAACTTTATAAATACAATAATATTATTATGATTAAATATCTTTATAAACATTATTATTAATAAATGTTACAAACTTTCAATATGATTATCAGCACACGTTTCTAGTACTTCTTTCACTCTTGTGCAATCAATCCTATAGTCTTCTGCATTAAAAAAAAAATTTATTTAGGTTATATGGCACCAGACATATGGTTAAGGACCACACAGATATTGAGAGAGGAAAGCCCCTGCCGCCACTTCACGGACTACTCTTTTCGATTAGCAGCAAGGGATCTTTTACATGCACCATCCCACAGACAGAATAGTACATACCACGGCCTTTGTTACACCAGTTGTGGAGCAATGGCTGGAACAAGAAATAGCCCAATGAGTCCACCGACGGGGATCGATCCTAGACCAACTGTGCATCAAGCGAACGATTTTCCACTGGCCTACGTCCCACCCCAAGCCCATCAGGAGTTTGATGGAAAACTATAGATATTAATGAATATGTTATAGGTATGATTCAATTCTATTTATGTAAAACTTTTGTAATGGGATGGATCAACAGTTTGTTTTAGATTAACTACTGTTGATACTGTATCCATTGGAGAAGGTGCTGTCTGATTAATGAAGTTATTGTTCTTTATTAGAAAGGGAAATTTTGTTCAGCATGTATTGACATTTTTTCTAGCAAAGCTTTTTATGATATGACTGTACTAGAACAAAAGTTGTAATCTACCGGCCTGGTAGGTACTGGGTTTGCATCCCGATACCGGCTCCCACCCAAAGCAAGTTTTAATGACTCAATGGGTATGTTTAAGACCACTACAATGACTTATCTTTCACTAACCACTAACCCTCTGTCCTGGACAGACAGCGGGATGTTTATGCCCAGGACAGCATGCTTGAACCGTAATTGGATATAAGCATGAAAATAAGTTGAAATGAATGAATTGTAATCTAGTGTAAAGTTGAATAAAAGCGAACCTGTTGCCCCGCCGCGAAGGAAGAGGAGAGCGACGTAAATCATGATGAAGTCCCACCGGAAGTCCAGCCTTCCTCCAGGGGGGTCGACCGTCGTGCCATCCTGAGCAACTCGCGGAGACCTCTCTGTGGTCAGACTGTTTACTGGAAACACAAAGTCGAAACTAGAATAATGGAATATATCACCATTGTGAGGTATAGATAAGGCAATTCCAACCCAAGGGACAAATGTATTTTTTGTCAGGGCTGACATTTACTGAGGCCCTTACAAAAACATTTTGTTCTGAGGGTTGGAACTGCATTATCTACACCTCACAACGGTGATTGATTCTTTTCTTTTTGTTCCCATTTGATTACAGTAATAAAACATTAATTCTGTATGCTATGGTTTGTTTATTCTAGATCGATTTATAAACATTTCACCTAAAAACTCATTTAATAATATGCGATAGTTAAATAGTTTTAAAACAATGATTCATCATTCAACATGACCTGGCAGCTGGGAGAATAAGTAATTCAACACAATTCTGAAAAACATGTGACAAACATGACCTACCTATGTACTTGTAGTAGATGTGACAAACATGGCTTACTGATGTACTTGCAGTAGATGTGACAAACATGACTTACTGATGTACTTGTAGTAGATGTGACAAACATGGCTTACCTATGTATTTGTAGTAGATGTGACAAACATGACTTACTGATGTACTTGTAGTAGATGTGACAAACTTGACTTACCTATGTACTTGCTGTAGATGTGACAAACATGACTTACCTATCATATGTACTTGTAGTAGATGTGACACACATGACTTAACTATGTACTTGTAGTGAATGTGACAAACATGGCTTACCTATGTACTTGTAGTAGATGTGACAAACATGACTTACTGATGTACTTGCTGTAGATGTGACAAACATGACTTACCTATGTACTTGTAGTAGATGTGACAAACATGACTTACCTATGTACTTGTAGTAGATGTGACAAACATGACTTACTGATGTACTTGCAGTAGATTTGACACACATGGCTTACCAAAGCACTTGTAGATGTGACAAACATGACTTACTGATGTACTTGTAGATGTGACAAACATGACTTACCAATGCACTTGTAGATGTGACAAACATGACTTACTGATGTACTTGTAGTAGATGTGACAAACTTGACTTACTGATCTACTTGTAGTAGATGTGACAAACATGACTTACCTATGTACTTGTAGTAGATGTGACAAACTTGACTTACCTATGTACTTGTAGTAGATGTGACAAACATGACTTATTGATGTACTTGTAGTAGATCTGACAAACTTGACTTACCTATGTACTTGTAGTAGATGTGACAAACATGACTTATTGATGTACTTGTAGTAGATCTGACAAACTTGACTTACCTATGTACTTGTAGTAGATGTGACAAACATGACTTACTGATCTACTTGTAGTAGATGTGACAAACATGACTTACTGATGTACTTGTAGTAGATGTGACAAACTTGACTTACTGATCTACTTGTAGTAGATGTGACAAACATGACTTACCTATGTACTTGTAGTAGATGTGACAAACTTGACTTACTTATGTACTTGTAGTAGATGTGACAAACATGACTTATTGATGTACTTGTAGTAGATGTGACAAACTTGACTTACCTATGTACTTGTAGTAGATGTGACAAACATGACTTATTGATGTACTTGTAGTAGATCTGACAAACTTGACTTACCTATGTACTTGTAGTAGATGTGACAAACATGACTTACCAATGCACTTGTAGATGTGACAAACATGACTTACCTATGTACTTATAGATGTGACAAACATGACTTACCTATGTATTTGTAGTAGATGTGACAAACTTGACTTGCCTATGTACTTGTAGCAGATGTGACAAATTTGACTTACTGATGTACTTGTAGATGTGAGAAACATGACTTACCAATGTACTTGCTGTAGATGTGACAAACATGACTTACTGATGTACTTGTAGATGATGTGAGAAACATGACTTACTGATGTACTTGCTGTAGATGGGGACGAAGACGTTGATGACGCGCCCGGCCACGAGGATGAGGACACAGAAGAAGACGGTCAGCTGCAGGAACGGGTTGTGTTTCGGCCACACATACGGCATCATCATCTTCAGCTTCTGCAGGATGTTCGACCATGTCGACGCTGCCTGGCCATGCCTCTCCCCCGCCTACAGAGATTTATAGCTGTTATTTTATAACTGCTCTCTGCCTACAGAGATTTACAAGTGCTATTATATAAGTCCCCGACTTACAGAGATTTATAACTGTTATTATATAACTGCTCTCTGCCTACAGAGATTTACAAGTGCTATTATATAAGTCCCCGACCTACAGAGATTTATAACTGTTATTATATAACTGCTCTCTGCCTACAGAGATTTACAAGTACTATTATATAACAGTTCCCCGCCTACAGAGATTTATAACTGTTATTATATAACTGCTCTCTGCCTACAGAGATTTACAAGTGCTATTATATAAGTCCCCGACCTACAGAGATTTATAACTGTTATTATATAACTGCTCTCTGCCTACAGAGATTTACAAGTACTATTATATAACAGTTCCCCGCCTACAGAGATTTATAACTGTTATTATATAACTGCTCTCTGCCTACAGAAATTTACAAGTGCTATTATATAACGTTACAGTTCCCCGCCTACAGAGATTTATAACTGTTATTATATAACTGCTCTCTGCCTACAGAGATTTACAAGTGCTATTATATAACAGTTCCCCGCCTACAGAGATTTATAACTGTTATTATATAACTGCCCTCTGCCTACAGATTTACAAGTGCTATTATATAACAGTTCCCCCCGCCTACAGAGATGTATAACTGTTATTATATAACTGCCCTCTGCCTACAGATTTACAAGTGCTATTATATAACAGTTCCCCGCCTACAGAGATTTACAACTGTTATTATATAACTGCCCTCTGCCTACAGAGATTTACAAGTGCTATTATATAACAGTTCCCCGCCTACAGAGATTTATAACTGTTATTATATAACTGCTCTCTGCCTACAGAGATTTACAAGTGCTATTATATAACAATTCCCCACGTACAGAGATTTATAACTGTTATTATATAACTGCCCTCTGCCTACAGAGATTAAGTGTGATTTTATCAAATGTCCCTTATCTACAGAAATACATGTATACAAGTGTTTTTATAAAAATGTCCCCTACATATGAAGGTCCACACCAAATGTTTTGGTTTACAGAACCCTCTATTTCAAGATCAACCCTGTGGACATGACATTCACATAAAAAGGACAGTACATATCGTGGCACCTCTAGTGAGCACTCTATCACAGAGGGGCTGGGCTCGAAACGGCCTGTGGCCAGGTCACCAAATGCGATCAATGTCCCGTTTGGGCGACTTAAATATTAAAAAATAATGGCATTACTCACCCAAATATTATTATTTGGGCGATCTTCTTTAGAGCTATAACATATGAGCCACTATTAATATTCGTATTGCATATTTTTATTCCACATTAAAATCTTGCTCGTGGTTCATGGTTCGCTTACCTTAATTTGCCAACATCCATTATTATTTTTTGGGCCGCCATATTTTTTGGCGAGTTTCGAGCCCTGCAGAGGGAGTGGGACGTATCCCAGTGGTAAAAGCTCTCGCTTGATGCACGGTCAGTAAAGGATCGATCCCCCATTGGGCTATTCCTCATTCAAGCCAGTACTCCACAACTGGTGTAACAAAGGCCATGGTATGTCAGGCATCGAAATAAGCATTGTGTTTGGTAACCCATTTACAGGTTACCACAAAATATAGCCTGGTAACCCATAGGTTACCACAACTATATGAAAGTTAGAATTGAATTCCTATTACTACTACTTTTAACGCCCTTGTATGTGTGCCAGATGATTATTGTAGTATACATGTATTTATGATTCATTCTGTATGTTATCACTGTTCTTAATGTATTACATATAATTCTTTACAAGTATGTGACTCATATTTAATAACTGAACAATTGAATAAATAAGTTGATTAAAATTAAAATGTTCTGTTTTCTATTTTCTCGTATTTTATCATACAACAATGAAAGATAATAATAATTCTGAAATTGTATCGGTACGCGCGAACATCGGTACGAGAAATGAAATCCGGAAGTAAATTTATCTAGTGGGCGCTGCTTAAACGCGGAACCCGAAACCGATATGTATTAACCTGCTCATATACCACTGGAGTTTTGAGCATGTCTGTCGCAGGTCCGGTCTCTGGATAGCCAATGGCCTGACCCGCGACAGAAGCTTAAACGTGGATTGCCGAAACTGCTTGCAATTGCACAAGTGCGCACAAACATCGGTGCAATTTCGTATGAGAAAACGAAACGCGGAAGTAAATTCATCTAGTGGACGCTGCTTAAACGTGGAATAACTATAATTACTTGCAATTGCACAAGTATGTGCGAACATCGATGCAATTCCTTACGAGAAAATGAAACGCAGAAGACCGGAATGCATTGTCTGGTTTACGTTCAGAAATTTTTGTCGAGAACGAAACACCGTTCTCGACTTTTCTTACATGTGGTAACCTCCCGGTAACCTGAACGACCGTTCTCGACTTATTTCGATGCCTGTATGTACTATCTTGTCTGTGGGATGGTGCATATAAAAGATCCCATGCTGCTAATCGAAAAAAGAAGCCCATGAAGTGGCAACAGCGGGTTTCCTCTATATCTGTGTGGTCCGTAACCATATGTCTGACGCCATATAACCGTAAATAAAATGTGTTGAGTGCGTCGTTAAATAAAACATTTCCTTCCAATCACAGAGCTGACACAGAAAAATGAACACTAGCTACTGTAGGAGCTCTTTCTATACCAACACTACTAAATCTAACTAACTGGCAGTGATAAGCCAAATGTTTCACTAGTCCACCGGACAAGTAGATCTAGAAATCTACTTGTCCAGCAATATTTTCATTTGTCCAAATAAATGTTTTGTTTTATTAAAGTACAAGGACAGGATGTTTGATTGCTTAAAATTAAACTGCATTCAGCTTTATTACTTGTCCACTGGACAACCATTGAGGTACATTTTGCTTGTCCGAGCAGATTTTCACTTGTCAGGACAAATGGACAAGTGCTTATTTCGAACACTGACTGATAATTATATACCTTAAAAAATTGAAGCACATACTATGCTTATTCCTTTATCTAGAAAACGTGAAATGCTAATGCAAGTGTTAATTGTAAAATGTATACCTCGGCATCTAGCCTTGAATAATGAAGTGATGACACGAGACCTGGAGCCCAGAAGCCCGACATGAACAGCCACAGTGTACAGACGTAACGCACAATCCACAGTCCAAACTCCATGTTGTCATAGGTACTGAATTAAGAAAATTAGAAAATTAAAATGCTAATCTTCCCTCGCATACATATACATGAAAATATCATTTGGTTAATAATCGGATACTAATTTTTAAAACTGTCTGTATTTGATATATACTGACTGAGAAGGTGTAAAATTATGTCTACGACTAGTACTTACATCTGCGTTTACGTTTAAGTGCAAGAACCTTATTCTCAAAGATGGTTGTAAACGTAAACGTAACTTAGTAGTATGTAAATATATGATTGTAACTCTCACCAGAGAAATAATACTTAAAAAAACCACATTAAAAATGATGGCTACCAGGTAAATAACAAATGAGCAAAAATCAATTTTGTTTGTTGTCTGCTAACAATAACATCGCAAACGGTGAACCATGGCATTTTGGTATTGGTGAGGATCCGTGTTTTGGTACGAACTTTAGGACATTCTTAAAAAGGAAAAGATAACTCAGGAGAAATGTGGCCGAATCGAAGGTACTTTATATTTACGTCCAACTTTACACATAACTTACGTTTTGGTTATTTTGTGAATAGCTCTTCAGTCGTAGATTTACGTTTACGTGTAAAACTAGACTTAAGATGTTTTGTAAATATGGGTCCTGACCATGAGCTGTTGTTCCTAAACAGGAAGGTTCCCACAAAATTAAGTTGGAATCAAAGACACATGATGGACAATGACAGATAAAAATGGATCACATTATAGGTCACTTGAAACTTCAGCTCATGTGACCTAAAACAATGTCATCTATTAAAAAGAATATACATGTATACCCAGCACATGTATGACATTGTACCTAACAAACAGCCACTCCCTCCCCTTTATTGTTTTGATGCATATATGCAGGGCTAGCTCTACCACTGGCCAAATTCACCAACTGCAAATTTTAAAAATAATTGGTGAATCTTATTTTAATTTGGCGAAAAAATTTAAGGTAAATAATTTGGTTGGAAAATAATGTGGCATTTTACTATTATTGAAGTTTCATGGATAATTTGGCAAAATGTTCTGCTTGTCCAGAACTAGCCCTGATATGCCATTATAACAGAAAAATATCAACCTCCACTGAGGGGATTCGAACCACAGACTCTCAGTAGGAGAGTCCAGCACTCTACCAACTGAGCTAATAAGGAAATTCCCACTAGCTACTGCCAGTAGGAGCACTTTATATCAACACTACTACATACTCCCCACTCAAGTGAAGCTACGTCCCGGAGCTGTGGGCCACGGGCAGTTGAACTGTTACGGGTCCTGACTGGGTTATAATTGTATTCTTGTGTTAAGAACACACCCAGTTCCTACGTCTGCTCCAAATGTAACAGAAAAATATCAACCTCCACTGGGGGGATTCGAACCACAGAATCTCAGTACAAGAGTCCAGTGCTCTACCAAATGAACTAATAGGGAAATTCCCACTAGCTACTGCGAGTAGGAGCACTTTATATCAACACTACTACATACTCCCCACTCAAGTGAAGCTATATGTCCCGGAGCTGTGGGCCACGGGCAGTTGAACTGTTACGGGTCCTGACTGGGTTTAATTGTATTCTTGTGTTAAGAACTCACCCAGTTCCTACGTCTGCTCCAAATGTAACAGAAAAATATCAACCTCCACTGAGGGGATTCGAACCACAGACTCTCAGTACAAGAGTCCAGCACTCTACCAACTGAGCTAATAGGGAAATTCCCACTCAGTGTTCGAGATTAACGGTATCCCGATATCCTGGGAATACCAGAATTTAATTTTGGTACCAGACTTCAATAACCCAGTATCCCATCAGGATACTAATGTAATGTAACATTGTTGTTGGGTTTTTTAATCGCTGAAACAATGAACGTCGGTCATTTACTGAAGTTAGGTAACAGTATTTTCGAGCTTGTATCCAGTCTAATGCTATGCCGTAACAATATCTCCCCCAGCTCATACCCAGTCTAATGCTACACTGGAGCAATAGCGAGGTAGCAATAGACTGGGAACCGCTAAGTCGCTATTGTTTTTGTTGGATGTTTCCTCCCTTCAAATTTTATTTGAGATGTTGATTCCACATATGCAGGAAATTGATACAGGTAGGTTTATCATTAGTAATGTCAGAAACACTTATAGATTACTGCTAAATATTAATTTATGTCATTATTACGCAAACATAGTTGCAACAAATCTTTCTGCAGATTCTGTTTAATTGCCAATTTCACAAATTCCATGATTTCGATTGCGGCATAGCAATAGACTGGGAACGAGAACAGTGTCGTCTAAGTTTGTTACGATGTTATTTATGAATTTCATTTAAGTGGGATACTAAATTCTCAGGTGGGATACCAGATTTTGAAATGTTAGTATCCAACTGGGATACTGCCCAAAATTTTAAATCTCGAACACTGCCACTAGCTACTGCGAGTAGGAGCACTTTATATCAACACTACTACACCATTATATATCCCTCCCCACAGTGTTGCTGAACATCCCTCAAATCTGCTTTAAAGATGTATATTTGTTTTGCTTGTTAAATATGTTTTGAAATTTTAAACAGCAACAGAAAAGATAATTTTTATCTTTATATTTGCTTAATACACATATTCACTTTTATATAAGCTCAATCATTGCTACATGTGTATGTAGTTCAATATCATTTACATTAAACTGATGCACATTCAAAATGCCTTTTGTTTGTTTAGAAATATAAAGATGATACAGAGAACTCCAAAAGGAAAAACTAGGGTTATCATTTTTGTTCCTTTAAATGCATTTAGTAATATGGATGTTTTTATTCATCCACCAGTTATCGCCAGAATTGAACCTCTTCCTGGTAGTTGATGATATTGAATAGATCAGTGCAACCGATGTGTTTATTCAAGCTAATCATCCAGCTCCAACAGATTGTAGGAAAACAGTCAAGGAGAAAAAGTCAAGGAATAAAGGTCAAAAGAAACAAAATCAAACCTATTAAAATCATGATGTAAAATGTTTCAAAAGGATTGAAAACTTGCATAAACTATTTATGGATTGCACAAACACAAATTCAGGTAACCCATTTTGTTTTTACGTAACTCATCATGATCATGTAAATAACGTTATAATCCAATGCACGAACGAAAAATGGGTTACACAAATATATTTACGCGAGCGATGCGCGAACGACACTATCGCTTTCACAATTTTCAGAGGCCTGGTATTCATCAGACATATTAGCTGTCCAACTTCATCTACCCTTTTGTTCTGAGTCATGTTTACTTTGTAATATAACCCTCAACTGCCACATTGCTCAACATTTCATAGTACCAAAAGTACCAGAAAATCACATTCATTGCAATGCAACAACGTCCGAGCCATAATTGTCTGGTCAGACAAGTCGGATGGTTATCAGTCCAACAGTGTATGCATGAGGATGCATGAAACATTTGCCTGCTTGGCAACCGCCAACTTTATCATTTGTTGCAAGAAAAACTAAATAATAATAATATTATAGTTTTACAGTTATATAAAACATTTGTCTGAACGGCAACTAGCCAATTGTTGAAATGAAAAGACATACATATCATACATATACTTACAGCGTTTAACAGTTTTATAACAATGCAGAGTAATATAGTGCCCACAATAAGTTGAGTTTCTTCCCTTGACTTGTGTTCCTTTGACTTTTTTAAATTGGCTTTTTTCCATTGATATTTTCCCCAACTATACCGCTCCAACATCCTCAACACATACAAAAAACATAACTTGACAATTTGGATTATCAGTCGATTCAGAGAAATCTGCAACCTAATTTACCTTTTAGTTGAAATTTCAAAACTATAAGCATAAGACTTAACCGAATCAGTTATGACTGGAAAATACCATGTAACTTACAAATCACACCTTTATATTGTCAACAGCTTATTTTATGCATACAAAACCTACTAGCTGCCTTAAAACTTCAGTACATGCAATTTGCAATGCACATGTACTTGGATATATATATATATTATATGAAGGTTAAATTACTTTTACTGACTATTTATTAACATAAAAATACATTTGGACTGGGAAATATACAAATGAATATGTAATTAATTTTTATTAAAAATATAATTGCTGAGTGATCAATGTATGTCAGATTTATACATGTACATGTATTATTGATTTTTACATATTTTAGCTTTATTTTAGTTATATTAATTTCAACACTGGAGCCTAGCAGATATGACCCAAAAAAATCAGTGGTTTAAAGGCAACATCTGTTAAGAAATGTTACTTCCATGTCAGAAAATCAGTATATTATTAGCATCAGATTCCGAATTAATTTGTCACTCGGTAGAATGTTTGGGGTTCTCATGAATTCCCACTACATAAAGTTGCAGGAATCCAAATGGATTTTGACAGAATCTGACGAAAAACAAGCACTTACCTGTCCAAATACCACCACCACGAATGACTCCACCATGAGATGAAAGCTAGGTTTTCCCGCACAAATGCCAAACTCCAAAACACCAAGAGCACCAGACCGTGTCCTCGTGTGGGAACAGACGGTAGAGCAGACTTGCGTTCCAGCACAATAAGTCGTAGAGAGAAAATCCAGGCGACCATCATGGCAACGGCATTTAACACCTGGTAACCATAGAGAGATGACTGACCGACCATCGTGTCTTCAAGAATCATGCGAACCAGCGGCTCAAACATCAGTATGGTGCTAACAGCGATCTGGACCACGTAGCCAAAGCTAGTCCGCACGAGCTTCTTGTCAATACTCATCGAATACCGGCCGTACACCACACACTGCACAATACCACATATAGCAATGAACGAGAGAAGAATTCCAGTGGAAAGGGTTTCAAGGAAACACCTGTTGATGCCATCTGCATGCCACAGGTTGGCCCAGGTGGTAATGTTATCACAGTACTGCATGTTGAATCACCGGTGAATTCAAGATTCACAGCCAATCTAAAACAAAAGTATTTAACTTACTTTAACAAAGACATAGAAATAAAAGAATCTAAAACAAAAACAGAAAGTATAACTCTTAGTACAAACAAAGAATATGCATTACATAAGGAGTCACTTGGTCTAGTTAAATTTATAGCAGCTGCAAGGCAATCAAATTTTTTTTTTAAATAAATAAATATTTGTTTTTAAGCTGTGTGATACCCCTTTGACAAGACACAAGCATAACTGAAGCGAAATTGTTATTATTATTTTTAATAATTAAATATTCAAAATTCATAAAATTAATCCAAATGGTCTACCCATGTTTTCATACAAGTAATCGAGTAATTTTCTGCCCCTCATGATTAATTCCTTTTAAAACTACTAAATTGAATACAACATACTGATGATATTTCATGAAATTAAACATCATATACAATAAGTGGTTTGCTTACAAATTCAGTGGGTACTGTTCATAAACTGTCATTTAAAATGTTTGTATCTTCTAAGAATAAGCCTTTAAATTAATAACAAACAAGATGTTGGTTTAACAACATCACTAGAGCACATTGATTTATTAATCATCAGCTATTTGGTAATTTTGACATTAGAGTCTTAGAGAGGAAACCCGCTAAATTTTTCCATTAGTAGCAAGGGATCTTTTATATGCATCATTCCACAGACAAGATAGCACATACCACGGCCCTTGAAATACCAGTCATGGTGCACTGGCTGGAACAAGAAATAGACAAATGGGCCCACCGACAGGGATCGATCCCAAACTGACTGTGCATCAAGCAAGTGCTTTACCAGTGGGCTACGTCCCACCCCCAACAAACAAGAAATACCTAAACCCTATTTGCGGCCCTAGCGCTTGTAGTTAACTTATGTGTTACACTGGCCACAGTGCTGTAGTCATTATGCCATTGGACCTGAGGCTAGGAGGTACTGGGTTCATATCCTATCTGCGTATTTTTCATGACTGTACCGGCTTTAAGTTTAACCCAGAGTGAGTGCTCAATGAGCAGGTGTAAGGCCACAAACACAAAGTTTCAGTCACTTCACAGGTGCGATTATGGGTGTGTCTCCCGAGTGTATCACCCCACATGGGAGATGATTACCCAAGATGTACCTCAGGTTTATGTACCTCAGGCTTACGTGATACCGAGATAGCTCAACTGATAGCAAGCAGTCCCATAATGACTTCACCATTTAGCTCTTCATCACTGATGTTTATAATGTCCAAAAATTAAAAATGTCTTTGCTTTGGTGTTAAATGTTTGTGGCCTTTAAAAAAAAAAAATAATAAGTTTTAACAGGTTACAATGTATGATACAGAGTGATCAATTTCAATCATGGTTTCTTTTTATTGGATGGTATCGCATTGGCGACTGGTCATCACCTAGGAGCAGCCAGTTGTATGTCTTTAAATTGTTACCACACATGTGTGTTAGTATGTGTTAATACGTGTTATTAAAATGATATTTTCACCAATGGGTGGGTCCTTTATTTTAATGGGAGTGCAATACCGTGATAGCTTTCTTACCAAGACTGTTTATTTAACCTCGGGACCAGCTCGGCGGCTTTGATAAATGTCTAGCCTAGTGGCAGTGGATTGATACTACTGTAGGTCTGGCTTTAGAGACTGGCGATATATCCTTATGGCAGACTTTAAAATCACAGACCTCTGAAACACCAGCCATATTGACCACTTTTTATTTATTTGGTTTTTTTTTAAAACCATGTACGAGATACCGATGTCTGGGCAAATCCAACTGAAATGTGGCACAAATAGTATATTCACCGTTTTTATTACTGGCTATTGATGGAAAAACAAAACCGTACAGAATGCAAATGACCAATTTTTATTAAATATGGGACCAGTTCAAGTCTTTTGAGAATCAATATGCACATCAATTCATTGACATAGACAAATAAACATGTGCAAAAACAGTACTAATTAATGTGTAGGAATTTGTTCCAATAATATATTTAGAAATGGACAGGTGATTTGGACCGACAGGAATGACAATAGTGGTACATAATTTCGGTCTCATAAATCGAGAATCAGTCCCAGATTAGGAACAAAGGGCTCCCCCGCCCCTCCCCCGTTGTACACAGGTATGTTTTATTGCTATTAAATTTACTTTGTTCAGAAATACTTTACTCAAGCATGGATCCTAGGGTTTGTGAATGTTTAAAAGGTTTATGAAGTCTTTTATTATTTTTTTCTTTGATGTCAGTGAAAATATGGGGGGTGCCTCCCCGTATCCACACCTAGTCAATTTGTACCCTAATCATTTAGTACCATAGTCAGTTCGTACCTAATTTGGTCATTTCGTACCCTGGTCATTTTGTACCATTGCAAAAAGTCATTTCATACTCTAGTCATTTCGTACCCTAGTCATTTCGTATGATTATGAAAAGTTATTTTGTACCCTAGTCATTTCGTACCTTTTTTTCTTTTTCTTTTTTTTCAAAAGGTTTATTTCCATGAAATGCCACATTTACATCTGTGTTATATATATCTGGGTATATTATACACACACATATACATAATAAATACTATACACCTTATTTGAAGAAATAACACTGCAAAATAATAATAATGAAAATTAGCTATGTACATCTATTACGTAATAATATAACCGGCCTTGGTGACGTCGTGGTTAGGCCATCGGTCTACAGGCTGGTAGGTACTGGGTTCGGATCCCAGTCGAGGCATGGGATTTTTAATCCAGATACCGACTCCAAACCCTGAGTGAGTGCTCCGACCAGTGATCCATAAATGGTTCAACAAAGGCCATGGTTTGTGCTATCCTGCCTGTGGGAAGTGCAAATAAAATATCCCTTGCTGCCTGTCATAAAAGAGTAGCCTATGTGGCAACAGCGGGTTTCCTCTAAAAAACAGTGTCAGAATGACCATATGTTTGACGTACAATAGCCGATGATAAGATAAAAAATCAATGTGCTCTAGTGGCGTCGTTAAATAAAACAAACTTTACTTTACTTTTGACTAGGGATACCCAGCAAAACATCTTGAATATTTAATTTAACAACTGATCCTATCTTTGTTTCTAGCCAAATTTCAAATGTTTTCCATATTTGATTAGAGTGAGAGCAATAGAAAAATATATGTTCCAAAGATTCTGGTTCGTTAGCACAAAAACTGCATTTATTATCCGCCTGTATGTCATTTTGTACCATAACAAAAATTTGTAACGTCAGATATAAGCAACAAAGAGATCCAGGGATGAACATGGTCTGACTGCATATATATAACTTGCTTTTTCGTTATTCCAAATTATAACCATTAACAAAAAAGATACATGTCAAAATTTTGATAAATACAAAATATTTTCTTGGTCCATTTTGTTGTATTTGTTGTTTTTGTCAGTTAGACTAAATATCAGGACGTTGCTACATGATCATCGTAAGTGACAACTTGTAGAATTTGGCGTTTAGTAGTAAATACCAAATGAGGGTGTGTTCAGGTCAGGCAGAATGGAAATAACAGTTATCAATAAACATATGTTGCACAATAACATGTTCTGAATTTCCAACTGTCAAAATAAAGTAAAAACAACAACCCCAAAATTGCATCTTTGCGACAAAAATGCTTTTATATGATATGGTGTAAAATTACTAGGGTACAAAATGACTAAGCTATAGGTTTTGAAATAACTTTCACATATAGTATAAAATTACTCTAGGGTGCGAAATGACAAGGGCAAATGACTTTTTACAATGGTACAAAATGAGAGTATAAAATGACCAGACAGTGGCATGAAATGGGTGGTAAGAAATAGACTATGATTCGACTGGCCAACACCATCAGGGCCTGTCCACTGTACCATCTAAAGTTGTTTGCCTTGCTAATATTTGGCTATTTTCAATGATGCCAGTTTAGTCTCATGTGCTTTCCATTCGAAATTTATTATGTTTTTGTTTTTTTTTACGTACTTTTCATTTTCATTTATTGGAAGGACTTTCCTTTGTTTGGTAGTCACTAACCCTAAATCTTATTTATTATAAGTATTTATAATATTCTTTATACATGACATTGCCGAAGGAAAGTCATACCAATCATCAAGGAGTGGTACAACAGGAACCCATGCTACATTAAGTTTTATTTGCGTTACAATCAAATTCTAAGAATTTAATTCTTGAAATTGCTTCTTTAAGAATTTGAAACGAAAGAACTTTAAGAAGTTCTTAAAGTTCTTTCGTTTCAAATTTAATTTTAATCTCTTGGCTACCTGTCATATGGTTTACAATTTACCAATTTAGGGATCAGCTAACGAAACGCTTCTAGTGATGAGTCATGAAGTTATTAAACAGTATTATTTAATGCTTTTCCACACCCATAAGTTTGCCATAGCACAAACTATGACAAAGCACGTTTCGGCGAACAGTGAACTAATAATTTTAACTTCAATGTCATCATAGTTATCTGCTCTTGAGTTCAACTCTCATGTACTTCCGGGTTACAGACCCTCCCGACTACCTCTTCCTCTCCCCCGCATCAGATCATGTACAATAACTTTTGAAAATATAGTGGCAATGTTTTTAACCCGTAATGTTTATCTTAGTTTATCAGTCAATATGAATTATGATATAATACAACTTTATGTCAAAAATAACTGAGGGTGTAATGAAAACAAAATTAATATAGTTCGGGGGACAAAATTGTTTAGCTACAGTAAAGGAAGGAAGATTCGTAAATCCTTGAATAAAACCCAAATCCCCCCCCCCCTCTTCTTCGCCCCCCCCCTTCCCTCTCTCTCTCTCTCTCTCTCTCTCTCTCTCTCTCTCTCTCTCTCTCTCTCTCTCTCTCTCTCTCTCTCTCTCTCTCTCTCTCGATCTCTTATTTCTTTCTTTTCTCCCTTATCCCCAAAACGCTTGAAGGGCGGGATGTTATGTAGCTCGAGTTGGTAGAGCGCTCTGTCGCCTAAGGTAATCTGGTCACAAGATCGAAACTCCTTAGTGGAGCAATTCTCTGGTTGTTTTTTTCTGCATCCCATCCAGTGTCCCACGACATGTAGGCCTATGTTCTATCCTGTTTGTGGGAAAGTGTATAGGCCTATATAGGTATATAACTTTAAGATCCCTTGCTGCTAATGAAAACAAATGTAGCGGGTTTTCTCTTAAAGGTCCACAATCATGGCACATTATTAATACACCGTATATATATATAAAAAATACATTAAAATTACCTTATTAAACATAATTTTTTTTTAAATAATACCACCCCAATTATTAATAAAGCGACTTTTTGTAAAACGCTCGGGGAAAAAACACTGATCCAGTCAATTTGACCCGCATCTGACCTGTGACGTAGCATCCGGTGAATTCCACTCATTCATTAGTAGCTTAGCATGGCGACAGCATGTAATGATTCTTCGAAAAATAGCTCATTCTTATCGGACGTTAGTTTGGACATTTCGGACTTGTCGCATTTGTCTATGTATTCTAATGCTACCTCGATTGGTGAGGAAGAAGGAATAAATCCGTTAGAGGTACTTCCCTATCAGTTTGAACCGGAGTACACCTAACCGACGATGATCCGGCGAGCCAAATGCGGTCAGCCTATTTGCAGCCCGGAGCCCGAACGTCGCCCGGAGACAAAATCAAAGCCCGAATGCTAATGCCGAGGTGTACATTGTTCATATTTTTTAGAAAAAATCGCATTAACATTCGGTAAGCCTATCTGTTTTTGTCTTCAGGCGATGTTCGGTATTTCGTTATGTAGGGCCTACAGCCCAAACATGAAAAATATATTTTTCTTACATTTATTTTTTTAACATATATAAATGCATCGTGTTGAGGTGTATCTTTGTGCCAAATATGAACAATGTACACCTCGGCATTAACATTCGGGCTTTGTGTTTGTCTCCGGGCGACGTTCGGGCTCCGGGCTGCAAATAGGTTGAACCGGGGGATACAGATTTGGAACAGACAAGTTCTTTAACAAAAGTTTTGGTGTCATTCCCATCGACCATCTTAGATAATTGTCGTAATCCCCAGGTGTGAAGTGGTCACTGCAAATCGTATCCCATCTTGACGGTCCTTTCCAATACGCACTTGTTCGGTTTAAGAACCGCTTCCATGCAAACAATGTCTTTCGGACAAATATTTAAACTTATTTTGCAATGGTTCACCATGGTTCACATTTGAAAGATATCTTAAAAATAATATTCCACACATACAAAATTTTCAATTCAATAGAATAACATTTTCGCGTTTTAAAAATACACGTGTACCACTTCCATGTAAAATGTCTGAAAGGCTGCGAATCACGCTTTCATGTTATGCCGGTTAGCGCGTCACGAGGTCACGTGATTTAACTCTTGGAGTTCAGAGGCTTTTTATTGCGAATATATTAAAAACGGGTAAATTTTTAAAAATTGATTTTATTGATACTTCATATATATTGTAAAAGGTATACGTAGATATCAAACAATAGTGAATTACGTTTTTGATAAATGTAGACCTTTAAGACTACGAGTTAAAAAGACCAAATGTTTGACATCCAATACCCGATGATTAATAAATAAACAAATGTGTTCTAGTGGTGTCGTTAAACAAAACAAACAATTTAACCTTCAATTTAAAGTAAGTTTCTTTCTTCTTCTGCAAATTTATTCGCCGACTTCATGGATTAGGCCACTATTTTCATTTGCGTCAATTTTTAAACTAATTAATATCTTCTCACTAAAAACTATTTAGATTGAGTATTTTCACAAGATGCTGCGTTTGAAAAAAGTACATTATTATTTTTAATTTAATAGTAGTATATGCTTAAAGTGAGGATTATGTAGTTCAATCACCAATCTAATGATGAAAACAGATGTTTGTGGGAAGCGAGCACTTGATGAGAATGCAATCACATTTGGGGCCGTTCAAATATTACGTACCGCTGTTTTTGTCAAAATTAGACACCCTCCCTCCCTCCTGTAACACTATATAACGTTAGACCATACACCTCCGGAATATTACGTAACGCTCAGCCGCTTGGAGAACACACCCACCCCCTCCCATTCACAACCAAGTCATGCGACATGGGTGTAGGCTAATGTAATTTTAACGTACTCTTTTGCCATTTGGTAAAGCGCAGATCTATACGCATTTCAACTCGATTTATTATGGTTAATTCCATACTTGGCCTAGACAGAACGCGCGTGTGCAGGGGTAGGGGTTCGGGGTCGACCCATTCCCCACCCCACTCAAGCGATTTAAAAAAAAAAAAAAAAGAAGTATTTTCCAGGGTAACATGTCTCGAATCTCCTCCCTCCACCCAGCTAGGAATTTTGCTAGTCACAGTCTAGACCACCCTACATAAATTCCTGCACACGCACCTGAATAATAAGAGACGAAATCCACTGTCGCAATATAGCCCAATGCTACCGATTTTCTTTTATATACATTTCCCCAAAGACGGAGCAGCACATACCACGGTTTTTGATACATCAGTCGTGGAGCATTAGTTGCGATTGTGAAAAGCCCCTGACGGATCTACTAAGATGCATCGATCTTGCGACGTATTTTGACGAGCCGTCCGCAACTGAGCTACAATGCGCTCCTTTTCGAAAATGGTTTCTTTCTTACTGAGGGGCTAGGTCAATATTTTTACCAAAAGATTTTGAAGATTATTGATTCAACAAGGGATGCGAAGGAATTCCAATTAAGACAGATAATCAAGAAAGCCAGGTAGACATTGCTATGGACATCCTTTGTTATATGCAGATGATACGGCCTTATTAGCAACAAATGCAGCTGATCTACAACATACTTTAAATACGTTTTACCAGTATTGCAATGATTGGAAACTTAAAATGAATAGTAACAAAACAAAAATACAGATTTTTAACGGAACTGCTAAAGACTATAAACATACTTTCAAGACTGGCAACCCTATTTCAGAAAATGTTAAAGAATACAAATATTTAGGAATTACTTTTAGTAAATTAAATAACTTCCGAACTACCAAGAGCAAGCTACCAAGGCACATATAGCCACAAGAGACAAGCACCTGTCGCGGTTGGAGAGACGAGGACTGGGATGTGGAGGTGGACAGCGAAAAAAAGAAGAAGTAAAGTTTGTTTTATTTAACGACGTCACTAGAGCACATTGATTTTTTTATCTTATCATCGGCTATTGGACGTCAAACATATGGTCATTCTGACACTGTTTTTTAGAGGAAACCCGCTGTCGCCACATAGGCTACTCTTTTACGACAGGCAGCAAGGGATCTTTTATTTGCGCTTCCCACAGGCAGGATAGCACAAACCATGGCCTTTGTTGAACCAGTTATGGATCACTGGTCGGTGCAAGTGGTTTACACCTACCTATTGAGCCTTGCAGAGCACACACTCAGGGTTTGGAGTCGGTATCTGGATTAAAAATCCCATGCCTCGACTGGGATCTGAACCCAGTACCTACCAGCCTGTAGACCGATGGCGATAGGGAAGAAATGAGATGGAATTCAAAGGAGAGAAAGGAAAGGGGGCACTGGGATATAAAAAAAGAAGAAGAAAAAAAAGAAGCTACCAAGGCTATGTACTTTGTACTAGCGAAATCAAAGGAATACCATCTATCAACTGAATGCAAATTTAAAATGTTCCACTCGATGGTCCTTCCAATGTTATTATATGGCTGCGAAATTTGGGTGCACGAGAAACATTATATATTTAACTCTATACAAATCAACTTCTTTAGACATATTTTACCTGTTAAGAAAGCAACACCATTTTCATGTTATACGATAGCTAGGAAGAATGCCAGTTGAATTACTTATACACAGAACAATGATATGCTACTTAGCACGGCTTATATCAGGGAAAAACTTCAAAACTCTTTCTTTTTATACAAAACTATGTTAAATGATCATCTTACTAACGGAACTAACTATAATTAGATCATCGCTATCAAACACATTTTGGATAATTTAGGAATGAGCATTGTATGGATATCTCAATCTTTCATGTTAGTAAACTGTCTTTCGCAAAAAATCAAACAAAGGCAATACGATCTATATTTACAAATATGGAGAAATAATTTATCACAATCATCGAGAGGGAAAAGTTACGAGCTATATATACTTTGTCAAAAAAGTGATAGAGAAAGAAGAAAAGTGTTTGATTTTATAAAATATCGCTTTTTTGTACAATGTTGCTAAATGACCATGTTTGTTAATGTTCCTGGAATGGGACAGCATGCCCAAATGCACACTAAAACAAATTTAACGCACGTTGTGGCACGTTGTGGTACGTTGTGCGACAACTGCAGGAAATCGGCGTGAAATGGTCAGATTTTGGCGAATGCACGTGAAACTCGGAGAAAAGATTGGGGTAGTGATGAGTATTTAAAGCTGCAATACTCGCAATGATACCTCATTTCCATTTCGACGTAGACGAGTTACAAGATGCCAAGACTAAGCCTGCCGAATCGAAACACTACAATAGGCCGCCTTCAGTTAGGTGAATCGCAGTCAGCAGTCACACGCCACATGAACGATCATCAGAGCACCATTTCACGTCTCTGGGACAGGTACCAGCAGTTTCAATCAGCTGAAGACCGGCCCAGAAGTGGAAGACCTCGCATAACAACTGCAGCACAAGATCGCTACTTCCGGGTTCTGCACTTGCGTCACCAAACTGCCACAGCAACGAACACTGCTGGACGCATACCTGGTTTGAGAAGGGTGTCTGCACAAACCATTCGGAACCAACTTCGAGAAGCTGGTTTACGGGCTAGGAGACCGTATGTTGGCCCCGTCCTGCGACGTCAGCATCGACATTTACATGTTCCCTGGTGCACGAATGTACAGGGGTGGAACTTGGGAAACTGGCGGCGAGTATGGTTCAGCGACGAGTCACGTTTCCTTCTACAGCGAAGTGATGGACGACAACGTATTTACATACGCCGCAATGAACGTTTTGCCAACAACTGCGTCGCCCAACTTGACAGATTCGGTGGAGGGAGTGTCATGATGTGGGGAACCATCTCATACACCGGCAGAAGTGAACTTGTGTTCGTATAAGGCAACTTGATAGCTGTACGCTATCTAGATGAAATTCTTCGCCGTCACATGCTTCCCATTTTGGATCGACAGAGATAACTTTTTCAGCAGGGCAATGCCAGGCCGCATACGGCACGTGTAACAATGGATTTCCTACAGAATGAGAACATTAATGTGCTGCCATGGCCATCAAGATCGCCTGTTTGATGATGAAAACGTCTCCCCTGCCGTCAGTCCATAGCAAGAACATTTTCACATACTCATGTCAACTCTGACTGTGATACGATCATAAATAACAAAATTATGCCACTTTGTATCAAAGAGATAATTCCATGAATATTTCGCCTATGTGTTTCGTTTTCTGACAGAGTATATATAATCAAAAATTACTTCTTGAAAATTATTTTAGCATACTTCCTGAAAAGCTGTGGTCAGTTATCCTAAATTTATAACGTCTAACCATTATTTACCCGTTGAAACTGGTCGTTGGAATAGCATACCTATAGATGAGAGACTTTGTACACTATGCGACGTTTCATTTTCTTTTTTTTCCTCATAATTCAAGGGTCCAGTATATACATTCATATTACTATAAACGTAAGTACTTATAAATTTAAAGAATTAAGAACAATAATCGAATCGGAATATTAAATAAATTAGCATATTTTATAAATATAGTTATTTCTAACTTTAAACGTCCCTAACCAAACAAAACAAACATATATAATTATTATTTTTACAATAGCATATTTGCTTATATAAGTACTTGGCAACATACGATGTATATCTAGATTATATCTGTATTTATATGAACACCAACCAGTAGTGTGTGTATAACGATATTTTAAAATATTACATGTATCTAATGTATTTAGTGTTTTTGTTATACACCTTGTTCTTATAGAATTTTATTTATTGGTATTTGTGTGTGTTTATTATTTACCAACTTGTCACGTGAACGTTATAAATAGTATATGTAATATTCCTCCCATGCCGTTGTGCAACGCCCCGAGTGTAAATAAATTCATGTCTTCTTGTCTTTATGAAATGAACCCATGCTATCAGGTTTACTCATTATTATTAAAGGCGTATGAAAGGTGGGTTGCCACTTGGGATGGGCGACAGATTCATCCCGATGACATGGAGCTAGAGTATATTTCAGAGCAAAAGACACATTTTTAGAGTTAATATTTTTTTGTTTAACAACACCGATAGAGCACATTGATTTATTAATTGGATATCAAACATTTGGTAATTGTGACATAGTCTTAAAGAGGAAACCCGCTACATTCTTCCATTAGTAGTAAGGGATGCACCATCCCACAGACATAATAGTACATACCACGGCTTTTGATATACCAGTCTTGGTGCACTGGCTGGTACGAGAAATAGTGCAAATGGCCCACTGAGAAGGATCGATCCTAGATCGACCGCGCATCAAACGAGCGCTTTACCTCTAAGCTACGTCCCGCCCATGAGATATTTTAGGGCATATCGTTTTAATCGTAAACGTTAAAACTGTTAGCCAGAAATGACTACAAAATCAAGAATGTTCCTCAAATTCAGTTATTAAACGTAAAATACCACCAACTGTGAAAACAAGCGATGCTACTCAAATACAAATAAATCAGTTAGGTGATATAGCAGTATATATTAATGTTTTTTTCATATTGAATTATCATAACAGCAGGCACGTGGAATATTAATATTAATATCGTATGTGTGGTTTCAATGACGTTTTTATTCGATTATTTTCTGTTCCGGATCTCTAGTCAAACATTCAACAGCTGGATACGCATCGAAGGCAAGCTGGTGGCAGTGGTCAGTAATAAAGAGTGCGTGCTGGAGCGCAAAGCGTACTTGATGGTGCTTGCCTTTATTTTATTATGAATCTGAACGGCAAAACCGTTATCAAGACCGTATCTCTACACAATGCAGAGTCGAACAGGCATTTGGCAAAATAGTGACTGATTCCATTAATCTGTATCCAGTGCCTCGTCTACTGGAGGCCAGCCACTCCAGAGGTGATTCTTTACTGGACAATACATCATTTTGACCGCCAGAAAGAGGACTGCCACTCATATACTTTTTTTTTTTACTAAATCAAAACTAGCACAGGACAGAGCTCATTGAAATAAATACAGCTGTGATGACATGCACTCAAAACTGTTCAAACAGTGATGGTATCAGGTGTTCGCGAAACGTGAACATACCCTGCCCCACCGATGGCACCCGTCATGAATACTGCCACTACAGCTGTCGATATTTTAATATTGTCAATGTCAATAATACATCAAATCATTTTCATTGTATGTGAACGAATCTGTACAGATTAATTTTTTTCACATCAGATATGTCATACTTGCAAGGCGCACCAAGTATATATATATATATATATAACTTTAATGTTGGTCAATGTTTTATATAATATATAGAGGTTATTACCAGAGTGTTTTTCAGTATCGTCAATATCATATATTAGGAATAATACATTATTTGTATTCCTAATATATGATATTGACAATACTGAAACACACGAGGGTAATAATCTCTTTATCATATAATCTCAAGCTGAATACAACGCATTTTTGTTTACTGTACACGCAACTTTAATCCCAGTCCGCCATTACTAGATATTCAAATGACGTAAGAATATGTGGCGCAATGTCTTTTTGAATGGAAATGACATCAAACTCGAATGACATCATTTTGGATGTCCTTACATCAAAATAAACTAGTGCATAACGGGTTTTTTTTTTCTGAACGCTGAACAGCTTTCAGAGTAAAATTGAAAAAGAAATGTTTTTATTTGACGACTATGAATGCATACGTCAATTATGGAGTGTCACTCTAGTTTGCTTAAATGTCAATAAACCTAGTGCCGTGACCTCGATTAATTTACATCTAATTTGCAATGTTATCAAATTCTTAAAGTATGTGATCTGAAAAATATCACATACTTTGATTGCCAGAGGCTCGCATAAAATAAGTTTTATTCCTAATATATGATATTGACAATTCCGAAAAACATTCTGGTAATAACCTCTATATATGTAATTTTTTTATCTTGTTTTATTAATTAAATTGTCTGTATCGGACATTTATTGAATAACTGCTAACCACACGTGCTACAGTTCACGACGTATCTCACAATCTATTTGCAATGCGATATCGATATATGTAAGGGTTCATTCACATACTGGATATGACACGGCGCGTGCGGTGCGGCTACAACTATTACAATACACTATTTCCAATGGCAGAATTCACACTGGATACCTATCTCATGGTCTATTCCTTGACGTGGTGAGGTAGCTTGCATGTCTCAATGACTTGGAGGGCTATGCCAACTGGAGCATCAACTCCTTGTAGGATCACCCAAGCTGGACTGGTCAAAGGGTAGAGACTAGACTAATATGGACCGGACAGACGGAAGACGCGAGTCAACAAAGACAACTGTCTAGGCGAAGCAAATTCCAAAATCAAAACTGGGCTGGAGGGGAGTATGGGGGAGGGGGGTTATTTCCTGGTTAGTTGGCGCGGTATGGGATTTCCTCGTTTTTAAAATCGCCATTAGTAAGCCAATAAAAATTCATCTGGGCTGTGACGTCACCACTCCCTCTTGGAAGGGTGACGCTGAGAGGATGACACCTCGCATGTTAAGTGAAGGGGCGAAAGTGAACCAGAAACGGTAGTTTTACCACTACTAATGAGAGAGGAAACCCGCTGCTGTCACGCATTGGGCAACTTTTCGATTAGCAGAAAGGAATATTTTATATGCACCATCACGATAGTACATATCACGGCCTTTGTTACACCAGTTGTGAAATACTGACGCGAACGAGAAATAACTCAATGGACTCACCGATCCTAGACCGAAAGCGCATTAAGCGAACATTTTACAATCGAGCTACTTTCCCCTCACCCCCAAAGACAAAAGAAGGGCACGAAAGGAAGGAAGGAAGGAAGGAAATGTTTTATTTAACGACGCACTGAACACATTTTATTTACGGTTATATGGCGTCGGACATATGGTTAAGGACCACACATATACTGAGAGAGGAAACCCGCTGTCACCACTTCATTACCTACTCTTTACCCCGCCCCTAAAATAGCTCGTGAGACACTTGTTAATAAAATATATAGCTATCAGTTCAGTATTAATCATTATTTGTGTCAGTAGGTTATCAGTATGTTACCCCAGACAATGGACTCACATGTGATACGGGTAACACAGATTATTCCGTGAATGTGGGTGCGACATTGATCAAACACTGCCCTGTCATAAGCGTACAAGACGGGGGGGGGGGGGGGGGGGGGGGGGGGGGGGGGGGGGATCTTTGCATTAGGGTAAAACCGATGGAGACGTTCGGGCACAATGAGCTGGCGTGAAATGTTTTCACCATGTATTTCTCAAACTATTAGTTGTAATTTATATAAAACTGGTTAGCGATTCGTTTAGACTCGTATACAGCTGTTTACTAGTAATGCAAATATGAATAAACGTTGTGACACAGATTCCGGCATTATCGTTTAATTAGGGTAAAAATTACCCCCCCCCCCCCCACACACACACACACCTCCTACAAACACGGGAGCCCTTACGCTATTGTGTCTCACAACTCTGGATATTATAGTGCCGTGGTATGTGCTATCCTATCTATGCATATACAAGATCCCTTGCTACTAATGGGGAAATGTAGCGGGTTTCCTCTCTAAGACTATATAATATAAAAATTACCAAATGTTTGTCATCCAATAGCCGATGATTAATAAATTACTGTGCTCTAGCGGTATCGTTAAACGAAACAAATTTTAACTTTGAGTGTTACCACTGAGCTACATAGAACACGTCGCTGAATATATACACACTGAGCTGTGTTAATTCTAAAATACTGAAAACACTGAAAAAGTCCGAATCTGGTGTTACATGCATGTGTCTCACTTATAATAGGAACTAATAATGTCACAGCTGTCCTCTCCTACTAGTGAGAAGCATCAACCTTTATCTATCATCTATATGTTTCCGTTATAACGTTATAATATCAATGAAAGGAAATGAGAGTCGTAATTAATTCAAGGCCTGTAAGTACACAACAAGGATGATCGACGGGAGACAGGTACGTGGCTGTCTCATGTTTATCAACCCCGCATAGTGTCGTCTCGAGCTGAGCATAAAGATTGCAGTTTAAATCTATCAGTATTAACTGTCGATTCGGGACGATACCTGGGTGGAAATAGTAGACTCCGCACTTGAACGCCACGGAAAACATGTTTTGAGAATGGAACCATGAGATGTCACGTATCGTGACATTAAAGTAACAAGTTGGAACATTCTTCTTCTTTGATGTTTTGTTGATCAAAGTAGCCTAAATATTGTTTTAAAGTGATTAGCATCTCGTGACTGCAGTAACTGATCAAGAGTAGCCTACATATATGTAGCATCAAAACTGAATTGAAAAAAAAAGAATGACAGAAGGAAAGAAGACTGTACAAGTTTTCGAAACTGCAAGGTGGTAAAAGTCCCGTGAAACTTGTGAAGTACTTTTTTGTTTCACGGATGATTGTTTTTTTTATTTGTCTTCGTCTAGGACTAGCACTTTATCTGGATTTCCACCCTTAATACACTTGCTTTCGCACCGAGTCAATCTGACCTGTTAAAACAAACAGTAATCATTGACTGTACGTACGGGTCATTCTAAGCAGACGTATTTATTGCATTTGCCGCCTTGCGAGATTCCTAATCTGTACACCTGCATTGTGTGCATGTACTGGGTACGTGTCTCAGAGGGATTATGCTACCTTTTATAACGTACCGTTTCATTGTTTTGTGAGGACTTTCCACGGAATGAATGTATTTCTCAATGACGTTTTGCAAGTAATGGACTTTTGTCACTGAAGTCTGGAATACCAGTGCTAAAAAATAATAAAACAACTAAGTACTGAAATAAAACAGACTTAAACTTGTTTCGTTTGTATACATTGTGACATGAAAATAAACTAGAAAATGATCAAAACCTCCGTTGCAACTGTAAGATAATACATGCAAATATGATTATATAGGACACAGATATTTATTTTGTGTAGACCTAATATCGATCAACCTTCATCCGTTTCGTTCGTGGTCCGAAATGTCTGTCGGTTTCAGATACTTGCTGCTTGGAGGATTGTGTCTGTACGTCTGTGTGGTTTTGTCCTTTCTCAGCATTTTACAGCAGAACACAGACACGTCCAGTGATTTCAAACTGAAATACCCTCGAAGTGAGAGAACCAGTTACACGGAGGATATCACACCTTTTCAAAGAGAAAACAGAATTGCGCGATTAAATAACAAAAACAGATTTGCTGAATCAGATCTGAATGCAAACCGATTTACAGGATCAAACTTCAGCAAAGGCACACTAGTAATAGGTAAGTCTGTGGAAGAAAGTATCAACGCTCTCAACACGAATTTCCTACCGTTGTTTGACAATCATTTTGTCTACTCTGCATACGTAGATAAAAGAAAAAAAACTGAGTATGTTAGGATTATTGCCATTGGTCCTTCGGGAAAGGGCAACAAACGCACTGGATTCTTCTGTCATTTTGGAGAATCTGTCAAAAGATCCAGTGATAAAGTTTTTTCAACCGAGCTGATTTACTACGAAACGTGTGAAAGTCATCTGATGGTGTATTCATTTTATATAATGTCGTGTCCAATACCCGATAATGTACTGGAGCACTATCTAACTCTGGGGCAAAGTAACATCACGATTACGAGGTCAAACCTTTCAACACGACCTGGAATCGAACTTCCTGTTTTAAATAATGAGGTCGGGAAGACGACCAGTGATGACGTCAGGTTTGGATTGTGTATTCCTCCGCTCTTCGGAAACATCAATGTGCTGCGTTTTGTTGAATTCATCGAATTATCTCGATTGTTGGGGAGCGAACATTTTACGTTTTACGCTCATGAATTGTCCCATGGTGTGAAATCTGTTTTACATTTTTACGAAAAGGCAGGGATAGCCACAGTTCTTCCGTGGAAACTTCCGGTACAGAATATATGGTACAAGGGACAATCTGTCGCTATAGGTGACTGTTTATTCCGAAATATGTATAGATATAACTTTGTAGCATTTAATGATATTGACGAATTTATTTTACCCCATCAAGGAGAAACCTGGGAAGATATGTTAGAATATATACATCTCAATTCAACCATTACGGCAGAAGACACTGCTGTCTATCGCTTCAAAAGTTCATTTTTCACGCCCACGAAAGAGAGAAGAAACTCGACTCATTTTCCAAAATCATACAAATTATTTATTTCACTAAACAATACATATCGTACGGTGAAAGTAAGTAATATTAGAACGAAGTTGCTTGTAAATCCAACCAGAGTTTTTGAAATCGGTATTCACCATCTTAGCAAACCTATTGACGATAAATTTGTCACTTTAAATGTTGACCCTCAGGTGGCGTTATTGCATCATTACCGGAAATGCGATCCAAGCTATGATATGTCATGTGGGGCATTTAAAGAGGATACGACAGCCTTGAAATACACACATTCTCTAATTTCACATACTGAGCATGTTTTGAAAGAAATACAACATTTGGACAAGACATTCAACACCAGTGGTTTGAACAAATTATAAAAACTTTTTTTTTGTGGGATTGAAATGTTAATTTAACATATTGTTTTCCAATCAAATATTTAAGTATCAGAAATACGTTTTTCTACTATGCATAATGGATCACTTTTCGATACATTCTATGTTCACAACTCGATGTTTTTGAACGCATCTAACGAATGAACCGGCCTCGGTGGCGTAGTGGTTAGGCCATCGGTCTACAGGCTGGTAAGTACTGGGTTCGGATCCCAGTCGAGGCATGGGATTGTTAATCCAGATACCGACTCCAAACCCTGAGTGAGTGCTCCGCAAGGCTCAGTGGGTAGGTGTAAACCACTTGCACCGACCAGTGATCCATAACTGGTTCAACAAAGGCCATGGTTTGTGCTATCCTGCCTGTGGGAAGCGCAAATAAAAGATCCCTTGCTGCTAATCGGAAGAGTAGCCTATGTAGTGGCGACAGCGGGTTTCCTCTCAAAATCTGTGTGGTCCT